>NC_056732.1:163153284-163420784 GCF_019279795.1 Protopterus annectens | reverse complement strand
AAAGGTCTCAAAGATGTCATCACATATACATTGACTTCTTCATTTATAATCAGGTCTGTTGCATTTTATTACATTTTTATACAAAGCTTAACTTGTCAGACAGCTTTTTTTTCTTAGTATTTCACATTACCTTTAGGGTAGCTCATCAGTAAGTAAAACATGCTGTGTGTCACAGCCCGGGCCTGTCAGAAAAAGCCACAGATTCATGAGGTACACAGTCAGATTATTTAACATCATCAAATGCAGGTGCAGTACCTCTAAATACATATTACATTGCAAGAAAGCAGATCCCTGGGAGGCAAATATTACTAAAGTCATCAAACATTTCCATCATGACTTCATACTCAGAACCCCAGAGATTCACTACATACTACTCAGATTGGTACATTTATAGCAGAGCTGGAAAGTATGACAAGTGTTTTCCTCATTCTAAGTAACTGTAATAACCATATTCATCATAAATACCAAACTATAGAGCTATCTTTCAGTTATCTGTTATCATATTTTTGTACAGTCTACAATTACAGTCATTTTGATTGCCCAGTTAAATAAAATAAACTATTTATTGATTTTTTTTTGTATTTTTCCTATATGTGTTGACTTAGAAGGCCCAATCAGGATAGGTCCATTTTCAGTTGGCTCCTGGAAAGAAATATTCTATTACAACTTAAAGGCATTGTAGGTTACAGGAACAAATAAGCCACCATGTACAGTCATTTTGAATGAAACGTATAGGGCCACTTATAATAAATTATTACATATTATTATTTAAGCCAATCATTTAAATAAATAGATCTATTTTACTTTGCTTTTCCTGTACTAGGCCATCCTTATGAGCTCCCTTCCTCTATAATCTCCTTATCATCCTACAAGCTCCCCTCTTTCCGTCTCTTACTTCCTCTTCTCCCTTCCAGTAGAAGCCTTATATACTATTTCCATGTCTATTTGCACCATATATACTGACATAGTAATGATTCCTAATTTTATAAATGCATGCATAACCACACACAAACACACACACACACACACACACACACATATATATATATATATATATATATATATATATATATGTCCATATCCTTACTTGGATAGGAGGAAGCTTCTCTGTTCACCAGTGAGAGTGGGGAGCTTTGAGCACCCTATCTGTCCCTGGAGGAGTGGTCTCAGCCCAGAAACTAGTTGTTTATTGGCCATTTTGGGCTAATTCCTAGCTCTTTCAAGTCCCCTGCTTTAAAACCCACTTTAGCGCGGTTTCGCGCTTGTTTCCGACTTCGCAAAGCTCCTTGTGGTCCTGCAGAGTGGTGCTAGCAGCAGAGTGATGAAAAAGAGTGACTGCTACCAGATAAAGTATTCTTTTACTGTCTTTAAATTAGCGACTGCTTATTCTCACCAAAAAGTGAGTTTGTAACTGCTCTACTTCTTTAAAAAGCTTGTTATTGCATTTTTGCTTACCTGCACTTTAAAAGTAGTTTTTTGTTGTTTAATTTAACTGTTTTAGGCTGCCCACTCAAGTGTGCTAGCCTGTGCAAAGCATTTACTGTGTTTTCCTGTTAATATCTGTTACTGTTTCAAAAAAAAAAAAAAATATATATATATATATATATATATATATATATATATATATCCTTGTTTCCCGCCTTTTCTGAGCTAGAATAGTCCTGAGTTCAGGTTTTGCTGAATTCTGGGCTTTAGTACAAGTTCCTCTGTTGCCCATATCCTTACTTGGATAGGAGGAAACGTCTCTGTTCACCAGTGAGAGTGGGGAGCTTTGAGCAGCCTATCTGTCCCTGGAGGAGTGGTCTCAGCCCAGAAACTAGTTGTTTATTGGCCATTTTGGGCTAATTCCTAGCTCTTTCAAGTCCCCTGCTGTAAAACCCGCTTTAGTGCGGTTTTGCGTGATTTTGCACATTGCGTAACGTCATGCAATGTAGCGCAGTGCCGTTTAAGTAGTTTAAACAATTCCCTGCTCCACAAAGTCTGCTCTTCAATTTTTCCCTTAGAACTAGTCAAACTCTCAAAGTAAGCCCTCAACCTTCATTCTACATCTGAGCACTTGCTCAAATTTCTCAGTAAGCACTAACAAATTTTAGCACTACACCCCCTGATACTATCCAGAAGTACAAGGTTCCCTATTCATCCATTCCAGTCAGTCAATAAACCAGTTCCTTAAACTATTCAGGCATGTCCAAAGTGCAGTTTCAGGTATACTCTCCAGTCCAGCTGGTGAATCTGGGAATCTTGAGGCAATGTTACAATTGCCTTATGTAAACAGACAACCCTCTCCTTCTTCCAACAAACTCAAATATTTGTGAGAGATGCAACTATACAGCCAAACTGGAGGCCGAGCTCCCTCAATCCAAGACTGGCACACTCAGTCAGGAGGAGAAGAAAACCACTCACACCACAAAAGCAGTCTCACATAGACCAAACGCACCAGCAAACAAGACACATAAACTCACAAAAACATACTCGGAGGCTCTAAATAAAAATCTGCCAAAGCAGCAGAGACCTCCAAAGCAGACACCCAAGCAACTGCCATCCCACAACAACGTACACGTATCACATACTTCACGAAGTCAGTGTGCCACACAGTTGCAGCCCCTAAGGCTAAATAACACACCTAATACACTCGTAATTGGAGACTCTATAGTCAGGCACACTGACGTCCCACTAACCAGACTGAACAAGGAGAAGGTCACTGTAAGCTGCCTGTCAGGAGCCAGGATCTGCTACATAACACAGGCACTCAGGTCACTCCACAGCAGGTACAAATATGACTCTGTCATTGTCCATGTTGGTGTGAATGACCTGAGACGTACCTCCCTGGACTACATGAAAAGAGACATAGAGGAGCTCTCTGATCATGTAGCCCAGGCCGGTATGACCCTGACCCTGAGTAGCATATTGCCCTCACCAAGAATGATGCCGCAGTATAAAGACAAAATGATCAATTTTAACAATTGACTAAGCTATTGGTGTAATTCAAAGGGGATCCAGTGTCTGTCAGCCTGGGATGACATGCTAGACAAGCCACATTGCTTCACCAGAGATGGCTTGCACCTGTCACCTTTGGGCTTTTGAATACTGGCTAAGGCTCTTGCCACCCCCATAGTGCCTTTTTTAGGCAAAGCCCAAAAGACAAACCCACCTCCATAGACAATACCAGAAACAAAAAACTAAGGGTAATGCTACTCAATACCAGAAGTCTAAACTTCAAGATGCATGCACTCGAGGCACTCCTCAGTATGGAGAAAATTGATATCTGTACAGTAACAGAAACCTGGTTCAAGGCTCCAGAGAGCACCCCAGCACTACCAGGATTCAACTCATACCATTCTTTTCAGCCCCAGAACTCGGACCGGACTACTAAAGGCGGGGCGAGTATCCATTTTCATCAAGGATACTCACACCTCCAGGTTAGTGGCACTGCACGAGACAGCAGAAACCATCCACGTGCAACTAACAGTAGGCAAAACTGCTTTTCAGTTCATAGCCTGCTGCAGATCACCCACCTTGTCTCAGGAACCCCACTCAGCATTCCTGAGAACACTGGAGAATATGAAGGTCTCACCAAACACCATGATATTGGGGGATTTCAACTACCCAAACATTGACTGGGAAAACTACTCAAGTCCCAACTCTTTTGCCCAATGGTTCCTGGAGTTCATAAACTCAAATGTCATGGAACAACTGGTCACCACTCCCACAAGAGGGGACAACATATTGGACTTGGTCATCACCAACATGGGGGCTCAATGTTCCACACCAGAGGTAAATCCCTCGTTGGTAAGATCAGACCATAAACTTATCACAATGGACATCCACATCCCGATCCCACCCCCAGCAAAGGAAACCACTGTGAAAAATTTCTCAAAAGCAAACTTCACACTTCTCAAGACTGAGGTGGAAAGTTTCAAAGCCCCCGGGCTTATGGAAAATGCTACCCAAATCGCAGAATCCTTTACAAATGCACTCTATGAGCACCTACAGGAATGCATGGATCATGCCATCCCAAGTAAAACAAAGACTCACTCCTCCAAGAACAGGAGGCCAGTCTGGTGGACCCCGGCCAAAAACAAGCTATAGAACAGAAGGAGGAAACTATTACATAACAAGGCAAAATCCCATAAAGGGAAGGCATTCTTGATCAGTACCAGTAAGAAACTTCGATCCTTCATAAAATGATCAAAGGCCAGCTTCGAAAGAAAAATCGCCAAAGACTGTAAAGATAACCACAAGGAGTTCTTTAGCTATGTCAAAAATCTGGGTGGCAGCTCTCAGATCTGCTCTGAGCTGGTGCACAATGGCACAAAATACACTGAGCCCACAGACATTGCCAACATCCTGGTGGACAGGTTCAGTGCAAACTTCACCCCCCCCCAAAAGGGCCTGTGTCTATCCCAGAAGAATGCAGTCTCCCAGACATCACAGGCACACAGGTGAAAGCAGCCCCCTCCAAAGTAAAAAACACTGAATCAATGGGACCAGATGGTATGCCGGGCTGCATCATACACGAGATCCAAAACGAACTAAACCCTCACATGAATTCACTGTTCCAACTCAGTCTTACCACAGGTTATTCCCAAAGAATGGCATACAGCAACAGTGATCCCGCTCCAGAAAGGTGGCACCACAACGGATCCCAGGAACTATCGCCCTATAAGCCTGACTAGCCTGGTCTGCAAGGCTATGGAGCGCATCATCATGGATCTCATTAACAAAGACATTGGGAACCCCCAAACATTGGACCCCACCCAATTCGGCTTTGTTAAGGGCAGATCTTGCCTTTTAAACCTAGTTGATTTCTTCAAAATAGTTACCAAAGTCTTAGATGAGGGAAAGGTAGTCCACACAGCCTACCTAGACCTCGCTAAGGCCTTCGACACAATACCCCGCTCTGGTATAAATAAGCTTACCAGCTTAAAAATCAACCCATACGTCACAAGATGGGTTGCAAACTGGCTCAGGGATAGAACTCACATGGTCAGAGTCGCGGGTGCCATGTCCGACTCTAAACCAGTCACAAGTGGCGTCCCACAGGGTTCAGTCCTGGGATCACTCTTGTTCGGTATATACTTCTCTTAGGTCCAGGCAAACACAGGAGGACTGTGGCTGACCAAGTTCGCAGATGATTCTCCGGCTGACACAAGCATCCTCCAGAAAGGCCTTAGGAGAATGATACCTGGTGTCAGAACCATGGCCTCAAGCTAAATGCAAAAAATGTATAGTCATCCCCCTGGGAAAAACAAAGAGCCCATAAACTGCCATATAGGAGGAAATCCAGTAATTACGGAAGAAATAATCAGGGATCTGGGGACCCAAGTAGATAGTAACCTCTCCTTTGACAATCACATTGCCAAAGTGGTTAGTAAAACCTTTTATATAGCCCACCTAATCACAAAAGGGTTCACATCTAGATCAAGAGAGGTAATTGTGCCCCTCTACTCATCACTTATCAGGCCCATAATTGAGTACAATGCCCCATTTGGAAAGTACCTTACCAGACACCTGCAACAGCTGGAGAGACCTCAAAAATACCTCACCAAGAGGATTGTGGGCCTCAAACAGTTGCCCTATGCAGCTTGACTAAAGAAACTCCAACTCTACTCAGTTGCTTACCGCCTACTCAGAGGTGATCTCTGCCTGACATACAAGGCCATGTCCAACCTGGAATTGTTCGACATGCTCCACCTCAAGAAAAACAGATCCACGCTCATGCTACACGCTCCAGGGATTTAAACCTTAACACAACAATAAATAGGACATGCTGGAGGGATAGATTCATATCCCAAAGGCTTCCCGCACTCCGGAATAAAATCCCAGTTCATGTTAGGCAGAGCTCCTCACTGACCCTCTTCAAGAGAAATCTTGACGAGTGGATGGATAATCGTAAATTTGCTCCTGGGATCATTTCTATGGCCCTGCTGGACAGAAGCTCAGGAATCTAGTCTAAAAGGGAGGCGAAAGCCAACAAATTCTGACTAGGCTTATAAATGCCCTAGGGCAGATATCCTAGTACCTGCCTACCTATGAACCTATGACTCTATATATTTATAAATATGTGTTGTGCATAACACTTCCATTACTGTTTGTACATTTATGTAGTAACATGATTAAGATTTTCTTCTACTGCTTCTGTAATCCTGGGCTAAACGTGAATATTGTCCATAAAATCCTAAACTCCAAAAATATACCCAGCTAACCTAGAATCTTCATTGTTAAATACCTTAAACCTTCTTAGTATAGGCCCATAGGATATATGTAAATGAGTCCTTAAGATCATACCATTGATCTACATGACTCCTGAATACTCATGACTTTTCACTTTTAAGTCTTTACTGGTGCATTCAGTCCAATAAACTCAAACCACCCAAGTTGCAGACATGCCATGTTTCACACTTTTTCCTGAGTTAATCAGTATAGCATAAGTGTATCGTTTGGTTATGCTTTAGAACTACAGAGCTTAAGACCAAGCTTAATGTCTAAAATCATTAGGGTGCCTGCAAAATAGTTCAAATGACAGCCAGACCAAAGGTTGAAAAGGTCATACAGACAAGCCATTCAGTACAAATTCCAAGAAAGACCCCAACTAAGCTAGAGTTTTTAATGTGTAATACCTTAAACCTCCTGAACTGGAGGCCCATAGGATATATGCAAATTACCCCCTAAGGACATAGTACTTTAACTATATGGCTTCTTATATTTCTGGCATCGTGCTACACCGCACTTGATAGAGCATTTAACTGACTTTGATCCTTAAATACATTCTATGTTCTGGCATAAACATATTAGGTGACTTTGTGATAGTTGGCATTTTTCACTATGTGTCTCATCTGAATTATTAGTTTACTGTACTGAGCTTCGCCCTAGCTTTCACTGCAGTTCACTCTAGTTAATAAATAACTTTGTAAATCACTTTGTAACTGTAAACAATGAACTCTTTTAATCATACCAAGTGCCTCCTCATAAACTTTATGACCAAGACTGGTTGCTTTACCGACTTTTTCATGAATGCTACTTAACTACAGAAAGTACAGGTTAATATTCTATGTTCACAATCTATCCAAATGTATCCTATGGGTTTTGATTTAGGCCCTGAATAAGAGCATAGAGTCTTGTACTTTTATTAAACAGAGTCAGTGCTTTAAATGCATATAAAACAATATTGTGTTTAGTCCTTGCATTCCACTTACATTTAACACTCATGCCTTTAATCACTGGATCTATTTCAGTTTATCGAAAAGCCAGATTATCAAAACTCATACAATTGGCAGTTTAGTTCATTAATAAACTACATAAAGCCAAACAACATCCACAAAAAACACAAACAATATTTTTGCAGAGGAGTAAGCCCCACTGCATCCCCCACAACCTCTGCTAATTATTTATACCAACTCCGAGATCACCCTACAGTGGGGAAAAGGGCAAATTCCTCACTGTACCAAAATCTCAGTAAGAACAGTTCAAAAACCTAAACTGTTGACCATATGGGTTTCAACAATCTGTTTCTTTGATGAAATGCAATAAACCCCAATCATTAGCCTTTTTATTGCCATTAGAAGCAGCAGTGACAGCTGTATCCCCTCTACACCTTGCCCTGCACTCACTGTATCTAAATCAACAAAGTTTATAAACATTCCCATTTTGTTCTGCCCTTTTCACCTATAATGGAGCAATTATTGTTATACTATTTTAAGTTTACAGGTTTTGTTTTAAGTAGCTGCGACTGCCCCCCCCCACACACACACACACATGCACGCATGCATACACAGACAGCCTGCAGCCCAGTACAAGTCTTTTGAGTGTGTACCTTTAACCCCTAGTGGGTGTGGCCTAAGCCTTTAAAAATGAAGTTATCACCTTACAATTCTAATAAATACTCATTGACAGAGGTCAAATATCAGTACAATTGTGTTTGCCATCATGTATGCTTCAAGATAAAATATTCTGATACCTTGTATGTAGCGTGGTTTTGGAATTATTAATGCAAGTATGAACAAGTAATATTTTACGCCTAGAGGAGCAGTAGGGGGTAACTGCAGATGCACCTGGAGGCGTCACTCGGATGTAATAGCAGCAATGCTTGAACAGGATGTGATTTCTGTCTGCTCATGTGCTAGGAAACACCATTTTAGAAAGTCAAATGGTTTCACTTTTATTATTTTTATTTATTTTAGTAATGCTAAGCTTTCTTTTACAATCATTATTGTTTCCCATTTTCAACTCATCACATGTGGTTTCAAGCCACATGCTTGAAAACTCATTCATTCTACACAAATATGCTTTGTCTAGTGTCCATCAAGCTCCCCACAAATTTCTGTAATCGATCTGATTATTTTTTAATTCCAGTAGCAATTCCTTGTTTTATTAATGAATTGTGCATGTTGCCAAGATTCAAGACTGCTTTCTTTAGAAACAAAAATGTTTTTATTTTTAAATTAGAAGATTAGAAAAACAAACAGGCTACTTTCATATTATTTATTGACACATAAGAAATTCAGAGTTGACCTATCACACATAGCTGTGATATAGTAGATGCTCCCATGGTGAAATACTAATAGGCAGAAAGAACTTCAACTGCCTGTAATCCTGATGAGAATGAAAATGCAGCTGCTGATGTCTGTCACGTTTATTACTAGCATCATGTAGCATATGTATACCTGTGAAGTATTCACGCTATATAGAGGTATACATTTAGAGGAGAAAAAGCTGCATAACACACAAATTCAAGTAGCAGAATGCCCCTTAATTATACAGATACCTTAATAGCTAATATCTCATATATTCCAATATATGTTACAATATTGATGGAAAGTGTGTTAATCTCAAACCCAGTTGTAGTGGGAATACTTTTTATATGTTTGCTGTGACATATGAACCCACAAAATTGATGGAAAGTTCCATAACCTCAAACACTATTGTAGTGGGCATCCTGCTTAGTTTACTGTGCTATATGACCCCATGTTGCAGTCACTGATGCTTATCAGTTGCCATGCTTATACAAATGAATTATGGAACTAGTAACATGGTATCAGCTGAGCACTGTCATGACGTTTGCTAAGTGCATGTATGTAGTGTTGTTCATTATTGATGTCTTACACACTTCCTCATCCCAAATTCTCTGCTTACTATTTCTGCAGTGAGAGGAGAGACAGCCATGAGCAAGAAGATGCAAGATTCTTGAGGTTTCTGCACTGTCATCAGCTGCAACTGAAGGGCTTAGTGACTGCTAGCATTGATAAGCTGGATGCAGTTTTAAAATTTTTATATTCCAGTTGTTCATGGCTCGTTTTCTCACAACGAAATATCTGCCGGCAAGTGCAAATTCACGAGCATGATCTCTACATATGCTTTCCCCATTTACTGAACTTGTATATCATAGAAGCTGTCTTATTGCATCAGCTATTATATGTTCATATGAGTACATTAATGAATGGGTCAGTATGTGTTCTTTGGATCTTGAAAGATAGATTGCATGCAGACAAGGTTCATAGGATGAGGAGAGATTCCTGAGGAGTGTGTAGGTTGTTTGTGCTGACTATGTGCTGGTTATGTGAGCTTGAGTGCTAGAATAGTAGAGGGAAGTGTGTGTGTGTGTGTGTGTGTGTGTGTGTGTGTGTGTGTGTGTGTGTGTGTGTGTGTGTGTGTGTGTGTGTGTGTACAACATGTATGGTGGTGTGTGGTGGTGTGAAGGTATTGGGTTGCTATTGCTATATAGCCATTATTGATGCATAAATGCATGTGTCAAATATATATATATCTGGTGAATCAGTAGTGGTGTGCATATGTATTTGTGACTGTGTGTGTGTGTGTGTGTGTGTGTGTGTGTGTGTGTGTGTATGTGTAAGGTGTAAAGGTTATCCTGTAATTTGTTTTTGTTGTGTATTTGTCAGTGACTGTATGTAAATAAGGGGATGTGGTGGGTTTTTGGTGTGTACAATGTGAAATGTCAGTATGTGCTGTGTGACATTTGTGTGAAATGGAGATTTTTATGTGAATCTGTATCCTGAGCTGCACTTACCTCAAGATATGTGTGATCTCATAGTTGGATATATACATTTTGGGGTGGAGTGACTTGCCCCATGGAAAACGTTTGCTTTCTACGTTTGGCTGTGAGAGATATGTAAATGGAGTTTGCCATGATATCAATGTGTAATCTAATCACCGAGTTTGTTTAGTTGATGCATTTGTTTTGACTAAGTGGCTTTTTCAATTAATGCATCATCAATATTTAGGGCAAATCCCTTTCACGAAGTTGGTGGGACCTGGGAGGCTGTATATTTCACATTTAAGAATGTTGGGGCAGAGCCTTCATGTCAGAGGATAGAGTGGGGTTTGCTTTCCTGCAAAAACAGTTTTTTTGCATTGCTCACATCACAGTTGCATATATAGTCACATAGCAAAGCATAAGTGAGACTTGAGAAACATGATGCTCAAGCATATGTAGTAGAGCTGATAGGACATCTGTGGGAAGCTATAGGGGGATGGAAAAGTAGGTTTAGAAGATGCCTAACACCACCGGAGAGCTTATATAGTGGATGATGGGTGATCTTCATCACCTGAAGGAAGACCACAACATCATGTCCTGGACTGCATACTGACCTACATGAGGAACATCTGTATTGACTGCCTCTGCAATGGGGATCTCCAATGCATGACAAGGTATCAGTAGATCATCCCAATACCTCTTTCCTGGCTACTCACCTTGGCTGTGTCATCCATAAACATCACTAATGTTATGCCCATTTACATCCTTCTAATTTCTCCCAGCCAACTCTTGGCATTGGCCACAGTTTTATTTCTGGAACTACATAAGAGGCGTCACTGCTCTCAGATATCATTGGATACAGGTCTTAGCCCCCCCCCCCACCTCCCACCCCCAGTGTTCATATGTAAATAGTTGTAATTTAAATCTGTATATATTTCCTTTACAATTGATATTACATATTCTGCTTAGTAATATAACTTTCCTTATGTTATGTGTGACCTGCATTTTAACAATACGTGAGATTGCCTTCTATGTATAGAAACAATGTTTACTGATGTATTATGCAGATTTGATATTTATAGTGTAACACCTAGAAACTGCTAACCATTAATTGATAAGGTGTGTCATAGCCAGGGGTTGCATTTAACAAATGCACTGGGTATAAGCATCTTCTGCAACATCAAAAAAACAGTCTGGAGTAACAGGTATATCTCACATAGGATACCTCTGCTCTGGAACAGATTCCACATCCACATAAAACAAAACTCTTCACTGTCCATATTCAAGTGTAAATTGTATCTATAGATGTCAAACAGACAATTTACCGCAGGACTGTCCCCTTGTACTAATTATGGACAGAGGCAGCTCCTAAATCATTTATCCCATTCAAGGGTCACCTCAAATTTTCTATGGTGTGATCCCAGTTATTGTCATTAGGGGTAATGTATAATTATCGACCATGGGATGGGTAAGGCCAATCTCTAACCAAATGGAATAGGTTAATTTGAGCAAAAAAAGGGAAACTGGATAGGCTTAAAAGGGTCCACAAGGGCAGCTATCCTACTACTTATCTGTAAACCTATTACCTTGTATCAAATCTGTGTATTAATCCTGTAACACTATGTACAGACTTTTTGATAATTTTGGTTCACAGATATTCCCGGAAAGTCTATTGATTACACTTATTAGCTATTGTGCATAATTCATAAATGTGTGTTCATGGGGCTGTATTGCACATGCATGTTTATGAGCTGGTACATTCACAGCCAAGGACTATATGATCTCATTTTGCTTTAGTACTTAGTTGTGTTAAAGAATTTTAATACCTGCTCTTACTTGTTGAGTTGGAAATAAAGGAAGTGAATGGGAACTGAATGGACTTTAATTCCATTGAAGGATAAAATACAGTCCTGGAAGAAATACTGAAAATGTTGGAGCATCTTCTTTTTGCAAAAGGGTATGAAAATGATGATAGAATAAAACTCTTGTTGAGCTGAAACCTACAGTTTAATGAAAACCCACCTGAGAAGCCCTGTGAAAGACATATGCACAGCTGTGAACTTTATTACAAAATCCTTTTAATCTTAGACCTAGTAAGACACTAGAGTTACAAATCTGTTTTTTTTCTAAGTCTTGTGAATCAATGGCTGAGTATGTGGCTGGACTGAGAAAATTAGCCCAAGATTAAGTATGGAGAAACTTAACGGCAAAGAATCAGAGACAAAATAATTTTATTTACTGACACTTATTTAATAGGAAAGTTACATTAGGTCAGAGTACCCATTTTCAGTGGAGGCCTGGGGAGAAAAGCACCATAGAAAAAAATAAATAGTTTAACAGTCAACAGAAATCAAGCAAGCAATTGAAACATATACAACAAATATGGGTACAATAAGTTAAAGTTAAAAATCGACAATGCAACACAATGCCTTAGAGTCACATAGTTATATACATAAAAATTTGAAATTAACGCACTTATTTTTCAAGGAAAAAAAAAGGCAGTTACAATTCAATTATGTTGCAGTATGGAGCTGTTTACAATAATATGTTTATTTTTTGTTTAGTATTACTGGGGTAGAAGGATAGATTACAGGATGAAACTGTATGGGGGAAGTAAAGAAGGATGTGAAGGATTAGTCATTCATCAGCAGGAAAAACTGGGTATAGATATGAAATACTGAGAAAGGAATTAATTCTTAGGCAGTTCAGCAGAGGGAAAAGAAGGAAGCAGTCGAAATGTTCAGCATGGCATAAAGCAAGAGCAGAGCCATGATTTTGGTAGGTGTTCTTTTAGATGGTGATTACAGGTAGGAAGAGCCATGGCCTCAAGCTAAACGCCAAAAAGTGTATAGTCATCCTCTTTGGCAAAAACAAAGTGCCCACAAATTACCACATAGGTGGTAATCCATTAAGTACAGAAGAAGTCATTAGGGACCTGGGGACCCAAGTTGATAGCAATCTCTCATTTGACAACCACGTGGCCAAAGTGGTTAGAAAAACATTTTATATAGCCCACCTAATCATGAAGGGATTCACATCTAGATCAGGGGAGGTCATCGTACCTCTTTACTCATCCCTTATAAGGCCCATAATTGAGTACAATGCCCCTTTTGGGATGTACCTTACCAGACACCTGCAGCAACTCGAAAGACCCCAAAAGTACCTCACCAAGAGGATCAAAGGGCTCAAACAGATGCCATATGCTGCCCGGTTAAAGAAACTCCAGCTCTACTCAGTGGAATACTGCCTGCTCAGAGGCGATCTGTGCCTGACGTATAAAGCCATGTCCAACCCAGAATTAATGGACATGCTGCACCTCAGAAAATCCAAATCCCATCGAGATACGCGCTCGAGAGACTTGAACCTCAGCACTGAAATAAATAGGACATGCTGGAGGGACAGATTCATAACCCAGAGGCTCCCTTCACTCTGGAATAAAATCCCAGTCCAGGTTAGGCAGAGTCCCACATTGACTCTCTTCAAGAGGAATCTTGATGAGTGGATGGGAGATCGTAGGTTTACCCCGGCTATCACTTCTGTGTCACTGTTAGACAGTGGCACAGTATACTAACCTCAAAAAACGCATAGCAAAATTAATTTAAAATGGGTGGCAAAAGCCAAACACACTCTGGCTAGGCTTATAAATGCCCTAGGGCAGATAGCCTAGTATGAACCTATGAACCTATGAACCTAAGATTTAATAGACTGGAAAATGGAGTTCCAATGTTTTGCTACTGATCATAGAGACCATTTCTGAATGATTTTTGTAGTTTATATATGGTAAGGAGTTGACTGTTGTATGAGTGGAGGGTGTCTACTTGGTTGGTATGTGCTGAGAGTAGAGCTTAATGTGTGGCACTTCATGGATTTGTGAATAATATTATGGGAGGTAGCAAGTTGTACAATGGTAAAGTGGTGTGGGAATCTGATCCAGTTCAATGGTTTGAGGGCTGTACAGTGATGTGTATGTATGGTTCATTAGCAGGAAATTTAGCAACTTTATTGTAGCAGGCTTCAAGCTCAGATTTTACTGAAACCTGAAGGTTGATAAGGATGGGGGTCCCATATAAAAGTGAGAAAAGGAAGTAGGTAGTAGCAAGAGTGGCTTGTGTGGAGTTGTTTCAGGAGTTTTTCTGTCTATATAGTATTCCGAGTTTTTTGGTGATTTTGTTATATTGTTTTGAATGCGGAGTTCAAATTTAAGGTAGTCATCAATTTTAATTCCCAGACGTTTTGTATGGGGGGGGGGGGCTACTTCTATCTATGTATTATTCTCTGAGAAAATTGTAAAACTAGCTCTGTAAAAAGAGCATTGAGGAAGAAAAGAAGAAGCTTAGTGTTTTGGGATTAAGTAATAATTGAACATTATGAAGACATTTTCAGCAGAGTTAAAGGTTTCTAGAGTAATTTGGAGAACATACTAGTGTGGAATCATTCACATATTTTATGAGGGATGCTTATCCAGAGGGTGTATGCAGATCATTAACAAAGATGTCAAAAATAAGTGGACCTAGGATTGAGCCTTGGGGTACACCAGTGTTGATGGGCAAGAAAGAAGATATAATATGTTGCCATTTCACAGATTAAAATCTATCGCACAGATAGCTTTTAAACCAGTGAAGTGATGCAAGAGCTTACTGTGGAAAATGGTATCAAATGGTTTAGCTAGATCAAGGAATAGGGCAGATGCTATTTTGCCAGAATCTCTGTTTTGTTTATGTATTCCATGAAAAATAGAAGAGTGGTATTTGTGCTATGCATACGTTTCAGCTGTCCAGAATTTTGCAGAATGTCCAGATACTTGCCTCATATTTTTGGTCTGTTCCTCATAAAATGTGTGGTTTCTGGCAAATTGGTAGGATAATCTGAGTATTGAAGTCACTAAATAATGACATACATCTGAATTTCAGACTTCAAATCCTTCAGAAAATGTATGTTAACACAAAACATATTACTCTAGCAACTTTCTAAGTTTATAGCAGCAATATTTAAAATCTGTCCCTATTTTTGGGCCTTTGTCACCCCCCCCCTTTTGTCAGGCTTTGTACAGATTTCTTGCACCAAGAGTTTGAGAGGTATGGTGCAGTTTGAGAGGTATGGTGCTATGGGCCTGGTGGAATCCATGCTGCGTACTTATTAGGAGCTGCACTTGAAGAAGGTGGCAGAGAAGTTGTTGATGGATGCTTTTTCTAAACATTTTGAGAGGGGACAAAATTATGATGGGTTGAAAGCTGAAAATATCTGTTGAGTTTACTTTGCGAAGTAGAATAATACATGACTTTTCCCAAATAGATGGAACATATTTTTATTTTATTTATTTGTTTATTTATCATTTGTTAACTGGAAAAGTCTGACTTGGAACAGCGGAGGCCCAGGGAGAAATGCTGCAGATGCATGTCTTTATAATGTGGGAGGAAAACAGAGCACCCAGAGGAAACCAACACGAATGCAGGGAGGAGATGCAGACTTCGCACAGAAGGCACCTCAGCCAAGAATCAAACCGAAGAATCTGTTGTTGTGAGGCAACAACGCTACCACTGCACCACTGCTCCTTCCATCCATATGATTCAAGTATAGATCTACTGATAAGGATCCTGACAGAGAAGACTATGACTTCTGCTACCATTTTCAGGTATTCTGGTGGCAGCTTGCTGGTGGTAAAGGATAGTTTGGATTCTTGCTTGATTCAGGTTAATGGGGTGTTGCAGGAAGTGGTAGGAGAAGTGGTATTAGTAACAGTGATCTGTTGTTTTTTGATACTGGGCAGTATGTGGCAGGAGATAGTGAATTGTATGGATGAGGATGTCAAGTTTTTTGTTATGGTGGCAATACTTTCAATATAGCAGGTATTGAATGTTGTTTTGGTTTACAGGGGAGAGCAGTTTGGGGAGGGGTAAGGGTATTTTTTGAGCCAGGATTAACAAATTTATGCATAGCTCAGTAGTTTTGGGGGTCAGTTTTGTGGCTTAGTTGAAGTTGGCTATAGTACTGTTTTTTCAATTTACTTTATTTATTTATTTATTTAGTGCTTAGCTACAAAGTTCTCTATAAAGTTGTAGGTTTTAATGAGGTTTGTGTTTGAGCCATTTCTTCCAAGCTTTATACCTGTTCAATTGTTTAACATGATATGTTATCATATGTCAAACTAATGATCCCATACAAAAGAGGTTACCAGAAAATAGCCTAACAACTGAAAATACCTTAAACTTTCCTTTAGCTTGGCGATAGCAAGCAAAAATTTTACACTATTTAAAAATAAGGCAAAGTACAGTGAATGCAACAAATTTAAAGAGCAGAATGTGCAAGATGAGGTCGCAAAAGTACAGATTTCAGCAAAGCTAATGTACATTCTCAGTGCTTTGGTAGGCAGTACACAGCTTCCCAATGTAAATGAAAGCATAAAATTTGATACTTGAGCTAGAATTCAGCAGACAGCAAAAGCCTGTAAAATAAGAAAAATACATCTTGTTAGAAATCTTGTTTAAAAGAAAATAAGTAATAATATCTCACAAAATGTTCTTGCTGAAGATGAAAGCACATCAACTGTTGATTTTAAATCTGTTTTTATATGTGCCACCATACTTTCTAATACTTTCTAATGAGGCTTGTGATAATCTAATAATGAGAATGAAGTAGCTATATTATTTACCAAGATGCTGACTTGCTAGGAAACTTGTTCAGTGGGTCAAAGAAAGACCAGTTAATCTAATTTAATTGAAGCGCCTAAAACAAGAAAGGACTTGTCTGTACAGGCAGCAAAAATGCATTATAGTTAACACTGTTTCCTTTTGTGTCCAGGGCGTTGGGATACTGTCTGCATGGAGTACCTCCACACATGCACATAAGTTTCCTAACTCAGATTTATTTATTTATTTTTATTTTAGTTAAATAATTAATTAATTTATTTATATTTATTGACCAATTGGGTAGGCTGGTTGGCTGACCCTTTTCAGTTACAGTCAAGTAAAAAAACATGAAAGGTGCACTTATATGCAATCTCTAATCAGGTAGTTAAGTATAATACAAGGGTGTTACACAGTCGGAGAAGCAATCACTGAGATAATGCTTTCTTCTCATGAGCACCTACAGCATAGTTAATAGAAATACAATTGTTTTATTCCAGTACAGTTCTTTTAACACTTTTTTGAATAAGCTTTGATTTCCAAGTAGTGAGTTTTTTCAGTACCGTGGATGTATATGATACATGGCTAAGGGATATATCATCCATTTTCAGTGTAGCATGAACAGTTGCTTTTATTATGTTACTGCTCCCTGAGTTTATCCTTAAAACTAGTGAATATCTGAATGTTTCCTACTTCAATAGGTATGTGATTCCAAATGGCTGGCCTCAGCCATGTCAGAGCCTTTTCACCTATGTTGTTTTTAATCTAGGCCTCAGTAGGGATATAGCATCCTCTTAGTTGTTCCAGAGGGTGTCTGATTGTTCTCTAATGGGCAGAATAGGTCTTAAAGGAGGGCAGTACCCCAACAGCATGAGCATAAACAGGGTTGCCCTAAGGAGTAGTGTGGCCCTGCTTTGCAGTGGTAACCAGTTCAAGCCTTTTAGTAGGTCACAGTGGTGAGTATGTGAATCTGCTAGCTGAACAAATCTACATATGTGGTTTTAACTCCATTTATAGTATGTGGCAATTTTCACCTGGCTTAAGGGCTATATTTGATTTTGGGTATGAGAATGTTTCTAACTGTAGCCCTACAAGCAGTTGGTGACAGAAGGGGTCGGATTTTCTAGCATATTTTGAATTGTACTTTGGATTAGTTGATGACCTTTTTATTATGTTGTGTGAAAGTTAGGACTGGGAAAAAAAATTAGACCGAACTGTTTGTGCTCTGAGATGTTACATGTTGTTCTTATTGTATTTTGGGATTATTGGGAAGGATTTGGTAGGTTTTGGGTTGTGGAAAATGTCATACTACTTGTTGTCCCAGTCCCCTTCAATAAACACATCACACCAAATGACGTTTGACAACCTTTATTAAACTTCCATAACATAGCTTTGATAACCAACATTTATTAACTACAACTAAACACAGTATAGTTGCTTTTAATCACAGCAGAAACATCCATGTAATGTTAATCAGGATAGCGTGAACTACTCATCCTGCCCCCGTAAACAGCGTCCATACCTCTGCTTGTTTACTTTACTTATGAAGCAGTGACCAAGACTCACTTCATATCCCATTTATTGAATTACCCATCCAACCATTACTTATGAAGTAGTGTCCAAGACTCACTTCATACACCATTTATTGAATTACCTTCCACCAAATAAGCAGCATCCTTACCTCCACTTATTTATTTAACAAGCAACCTCCAGCTGCTCACTTTCCATTCCCAAATCCTTAAAATGAACATCCAAACACCAGAGGGGGGACAGAAGAGGGCAAGCCTGTCCCTCTTCTCCATCAACCAACCTGACCAGGCTTTTTCCCCTCTCTCCTACCAGAATTTGCACATCCTAACCACCCATATAACAAGGAGAAAGGCTGGTTCAGCCAAACATCATTTGGTGTCCCCCTCATCAATAAACCCAACTGGATCCCCATCAACCACTTCAAAAGCCCTGTCACATAAACACCAAAAGCTGCCACTTGATAAACAATTAAACCACTGATCCCTTTCCCAATGTTAACATAATAACCATATGTTTGCATAACGTCTGTATATTAACTAACTCTAACACATTCCAACTGCCAGTATTAGCTTCATATTGAGCCCCAAGACCTTACCTGTCCTAGGCTACACCAAAACATTAAACCCAAATGCCCTGCGAAACCACCCAAGGCAATTGCCTACCATCATCCTGCATCAGCCCTATATCAAATCTTGCCACCCCCCCAACTATACAACACAAGCATAGCACATAATGGCCTTTGTAGCCTTTGTTGACCCTCAAACATTACCGGAATAATGAAACACAGCCTAACCTAAGAGCCAAAGGAACCTGTAACTCCCCAAAATTCATATCCCAATGTATATCCCTGCATTAACCCATCTTAACAATAATCAAAGTCTGTCCCTCTTCCCTCTCAATCTACTCTGATCCTTTACAAAATTTAATTTAATAGTAATCCCGCTCTCACACCCATTATCCAGTTATAAGCAATAAAATATTTAAAAGACCATCATGGCATTCTAGCAGCACAAACATCACAAACCAAAATCCCCAAATATTAAACAAATGCAAATAAACCCTAAACTTTCCCAATAAACCACAACCCCAACCCCCTTAGTTTATATCCCCCAACTGATCACATGCCTCATTTGTCGAGAAACGGAAATCGCAAACACCCCCTAACCATTTGCCAAAAGCCATCCCTCCCTAATATTCCACAGAGCCCCAGAATACTAAGCAATGAACCACTTCAGTAAGCCTCATGGCAACATGGCAACTATTCAAGTAACTGAGCAACATGCAGCCTGAAGAAACCAACAGCTGAATGTCCCTATTCTGCTACTTGTCTAAGACTTCCCATTCAAGAGTTACCTCCCATTTGCTACCTTTGCATCAGGTAAATTTGTCAAGCATAACCTACATCTGCAAGAAACCTCAAAATGATGACTCACAAGTTAATCAAAGCATAAACACCGCACACAGCTCCTCACATATCCTACCTACACCAGGTCTTCATGGACGTGGCTTGCCATAACAAGTTCACACCAAAATGTGATTACTTACCCATCTATACTTGCCTAAACCCCATAATCTCCTCCCCACACTTACCTCATTTCCTCCCAGACATCCCTCCTTCCATTTAACCCTTTCCATTCCCCAACCTTCTAATTCCCACTAGTATATTTATCTAATCCCCCTTATGAAGATGCCCCAGGACAACTTGGTTTGTTGCCAAACCTCATTTGTTTTATGGATTGCTAACAATTTGTTATTGTGTGTTCTCCTGCAGTAGAAAGTGAAGCTGTTTAGCTACGTCTTCTGTTGATCTAGTGTGGATTTAGCTGCCTAAAGAAAATGATATTGTCCATATACAAAGTCAGATTGAGTGTTGAAAGGTCCCAAGTTATATTATTAATGAATAGTGAAAAAAGAAGTGGTCCCAAGAAAGAACCTTGTTATACTCCTAGTTTTAGGGTTCTTACATCAGAGTAGTTCTTGTTTGTTTATTACTTGAAATATCCTTTGTTATAGATAAATCAGTTCAGTGTGCTACTGCCAGAGGTGAATTTACCAAGCTTGTTCAGGAGTAGTTCATGACTAACAGTCTCGAATTCTCTGGTCATATCTACAAACAGACCACAAGTAAACTGTTTTTTTTTTTTACAATATATGTCATTAATTACTTTATGATGGTAGGTCATTGTGCCAAATGCAGTCTAGAATCCATGACATTCATTACATAGTAATTCATATTTGTAAAAGTGGACAAACAGCTGCTTACAGAATATTATTTCAAACATTTTGGTTAGTTTACAAAAGTTTGACATACGTCTGCAATGTTTGTAATCCTTGTGTGTGCTATCCTTTGGGAGAGGAAATGCTATAGCATGCTTGAATGGTTTGTGGAATATTCTAGTTGTTAAGAAGAGACTGTAAATGTGTACAAGAGGTTTAGAGATGTGGGATATCAACATAATCAGGAGACCTGACTGTAGTTTGGTAAAATTTCACCCAGATACGACATTCTATTTTTTTCAGGGTTTTTTTTTCTGGTATCTTGATATAAGATTTGTAAGCAGTAGAAAGTCTCACTGTAATCTGTTAGTGAGCAAAATATTGTTGCATCTGAGTTGTTTACATATTGTATTCAAGGTTGGCCTGGCATGGATTCAATGGATGTGAATAGAAAGTTCCTGTAATGAGAACAGAAGTTTATGTTGCCTGTGCTTACAATGGAATACCCTGTGTACTTAGGGTCTGTTATTGCATTTCTTACTTTTTTAACTCTTTCCAGAAGTTTTTTTTTTTTTGAGGGGGGGGGGTGTGGATAGGGTACTTTGCTTCCATCTGCAATAAGTTCTTTTGGCAGTTTTTGTGGCTGGAGGTTTAAAGAGGTTACTGTGGATCAGCATTGCTAGGGTTGCTTTTCCAGGCTTTCCAAACCTTGTCCCTTTGTGCTTTAACTGTTTAAAATCAGATGTAAACCAGTAGCAGATCTGACCTCTAAGTCTCCTATGATTTATTGGGAAAATTGAGTCTTGCAACACATACCCTAGGAACTACTTAGCTGTTCTTAGTTTTGTGCATTTCTAATTGGTCTCTCAAATAATGGGCCTTTGACTCAGTAGGACTTAAACACAGCTAAATAAATAGATATGTGGATAAGACAGAGAGAATAAATGAAATAAAAGCATAAATATCATCAACAAACTGGAATTAAGAATTGTTAAAGTGATAGATTCAATTTTACAGCTAGCAACAAGAATACGTACAGATCAAGTGCCACAATACACAGTAAGCCCAGTGGTGTAAAGACATGAAGCCCTGAAAACTTCACAAGTGACCGGAGTTTACTTAGTGGTTTCAGCATTTGATGGTGCTGGCAGGGAAGATGGATGTGCCTATCCTGGGGAATGGAGCATGATGAGCATTTAGTAGGGCACTTGTGAAGGCTGGAGCTATGATAGATGATGCTGGATAGGCACTTAGGGGGAACAGATCAGGCATGACCACCATGGCAAGCAAGCATACCAGGGAGTAAGAGCTAGGAAGAAAAGCCAACCTTATCCACAGTACAATGGCCCCCAGCATACTTGCTCATCAACTAGGTGCAGGGGATCCATAGCCAACATTGCTGAGAGGTTTTTACTTTCGAAAGGGATGGAACCCTCCTGGTGATAGGATGTACAGCAGAGGCACCCATGGAGGTGGTATCAGGAAGTAGGGGCTATGGGGGGGTGGTGGAGTTGCAGATCTAAAATAACAGTAAGCAGGCCAAAAAGAAAACTGTCACTGCTATGTAAAATATAAAATGTACTCACAGCATTATACAACAACTACTTCTGCTCTTTCCCACAGTGTTATGAATCTCAAGATCCTTTATTATCAGTACTTCAAGCAAAAAGTAACAGAATGCTTTACAGGCTAATTTAAGACCACTGGATGATGTATTTGACACATTTATGATACCTTAATTCCCCCTCCATTGAAAACATTTTGGTAAAATGCCAGGCTGTATTTTAATAATGCTGTCTAATGGTAATTGTATCATTTGGCATTTCTGGCAGTATATTAAATTAACATAGTGTGTTGAAAAATGCAAAGTAAAAACAGATGTCTTAAAACAGAATGTTTGGCAGAGCCTGTATTTGCAAACCTGCAATTGTACTCCGACATTTGCAATGTTTTGCAACATATGTTATACAACACATTTTATCACTTTTTGGAGGCCAGATTTTTTGTCTTTCTGATGTTAACTATTAACCTCTCAGAAGAGTGAATGTTTTGCTTGCATTCTGCTGAAAATTGTGATAATGTGGGTATGCATAACTGCAAGTAAGCAAAGCTAAATTTGCCGTTGACAGTCTTCCAAAACGAAAACACTGGAAACGCCTAACATACTGTACTGCATAACATGCTATTTATGCAAAATAATTCTCTTCCTAACACTCTGCCTTTCTTTCCTCAGTTTCACATAAATTATGTAGTTAATATTTCTAGAGGAAAAAGCACTGAAGAACATATATCGCAATAACTCTAATCTACACAACTTTCTTTCTTTTTTCAAAGATATGTTCCAAAGGTAGTCAGCCTGGTATGTGGTAGCCCATTTTCAAAGAAAGCCTGGGGAGGAAAGCTCCAGTTACAAAATAGGTAGTTTTATGCAAAACATATATCTTAAAAGTTGCAATATGGACAGACAATAACTGAAAGGCAGCTACAGTAGAGAAAAATCTGCAGTCAGTAAAATATACAGGCATTAGATATTAATGCATGACAGATTGGCATACACACTGAGTCTGAAAATGTCAGTTTACAAACTGTATATTTACAGTTAGGTTATAAGGACATTAAGTTTATAAGATCTCTCTCTCTCTTTCTCTCTCTCTCTCTCTCTCTATATATATATATATATATGCTTTACATTATAATACTAAGTTTGATTCTCCTATTTTTCACTTGTTTACTGTGTGACTTTAAGCAAGCCAGTTTACCACACAGTACTTGTTACTCACTGAGAAGGGACACTTGTGCTTACTGGGATGACATGTTTAACATATGAAAAAGTAAAATATATCTTCTAAATAGTCAGTTGTCTGTAGCAAGATTGAATAGTAAAGCAATATGCCTAATGTGCTTAGAGAATTTGACATTTTTATTTCCTCTACAAAGTCTACCACAGCTCATCATGTCACGTTTTATAGCTTTGCATAAACAAGTAACTGAAATAAGTAGCTTAAAATTAAACTCTGACTACAAATCAAGAATATTAATCTGAGCAATTATTCTAAGTAGGTTTTGTCACAATACTGACTTTTCTGAAAATCACAAGAACACTGTACTTTGTCTGAAATATTCATTTCACAACAGCAATGTAGAAGTAACTCCTGAATGCAAAACGGAATTGTGTTGGACAAACATGTCCAGATCTAGCAGTTTTTAATCATGTATACTACAAGGCATCCTAATAAAAAGATTGAAACAAGAACATTTCCTTTTCATACCTCTCATTTTCTATGCTTTTGATTCTTTGTCCTAATAAGGCTTTGACAAGATTTCCTGAAGTAAATGATTGAAATATGCATTTCTTTTTTATTTGATGGCAATTTTCTTTTTTTTTGTTCAAATAATTTTATTGAAAGAATTTTTTACAAACAATAGTTAATGGATTTTGTAAATCAAATATTTAAGTTAAGTAACTATTTACAAATGTACATAGGCCTCAAGTCAGTTGTATATAAGAAATACAAATCATTATTGCATATACAGATGCTATACATTATTAAACAAACAGTTGGACAAATAAATGATGATTCCTTGCGACTTCTCTTCTTATGTAGGTTAATTTGTGACCATCTTGAGTGTCTCAATTAGGGAGAGAACTTTCTCCCAAGGATTGTTGGTCCATTTCCTAGGAAAGATTCTCATTTCCTTAACTTTGATTTCTAACAAAGCTACCTCTTTCAATAGAGCTAGAAAATCCTCGAAAGTTGGACTGATAGTTGAGTTCCATTTCCTTGTGATACATTTTTTTTGATACTGCCAATATAGTTCAAAGAAGATACCGGTCTTTCATTTTCATTGCAGTGGCTTCATATATATTCAAGATAATTAATAACTTTGACAAAATAAAAGAATCAGTATAACTGGCTTGCAAAAATTCACCAATATCTTCCCAAAATGTCTTTATATAAGAACATTCATGCATAATATGAGACCAATCTGCATTACATTTTAATGAACACCTCCAACATAATGTTTCATTCATGTTATTAAATTTAGCTATTTTACTTGGAGTGTAAAAGGCTCTGTGAAGGAACTTCCATGCAAAGATTTTCCAACATTGTATATTTGAGGTTAACTTTATATAATATAATATATCTTTTTTGGTCTCATTTGATAACAATAATGTATGATCTTTAGTGATGAAATTCCAAAATTTCTGATTAGCTTTTGTTTTATAGTTGATGATAATTTTATATAAGTTTGAAATTAAATTTGTCCAATTAAAGTCTCCATATATTATTCTGTATAAATGAAATATAAATTTGGGCATGGAACTAAATGAGGAATTATCTATTGTTCTACATAAATCTTTTGCATAAGCTATTAGTGTATTGAGAGCTAGCCAGTCAGTGCTTGATAAAGTAAATGTGTTAATTAATTGATTCATATCTGAGACTATTAGATTTTCCATACATTGATACCAACATATGAAGTTGTTTCTCTTCCATGAGTTAAGGGTATCTGTAGGAATGTTGTTGAAAACAGTTTTTTGTAATTTTAAATGGAGTTAATAACTGGAACCATAATTTGATATCAACGTTATTATTTACAAAACTCCGAAAAGTATTGTAAATGTAATTTATATAATTTATATTAGTAGGTTTGGTGCAGTTGTATTGCAAGTTAACACAAATATAGCACCAGAGCTTATTATTCTGATCATTTAGTTGTATATTGTTTGCATTCCTCTTGAAAAATAAAAGTATGTAATGTTTTCCATGCTGAGGAAAATTTTGGATCTATCCAATTTACTATCGTTTTGAAAATGGATGCTTTGATATAAGTTTCTAAATCAGGAAAGTTAATACGTCCCATCTCCCAGGGCCTAATATGGTTCAGATAAGCCATTCTGTTTTTTTGGGGGGTACCAAAGGAAACTTAAAATGATTCTATTTAAATCTTTTAAGATTTTTTTGTTAGGAATTATAGGGATAGCTTGTGTAATGTAGTTTACCTTTGGGAGAATGACCATGTGTATTAACTGTAATCTATCTTCAAAGGTTAAATACAGCTTATTCATTTTCCTATTGATAATTTTAGGGTATTCAGAATATTGTTGTAATTTGTAGATACAGTTAGTTCTAGGTTTTCACATAAAACAATCCCTAAATAATCTAAAGAGGAAACTTGTTTACCAAATATTTGATTTATGTTAGTATTTGATTTATTTTTATTATTTAATTGTATGTGATTCGATTTATAAGCATTAATTTTTAGACCTGAGATCTGATGAAATTTCTCAGCAATAGAGTTTAATTCACATAGAGACTCATCTGAGTTTGACAAGGTAAGTAAAATATCATCAGCAAATAACATTATTTTGGAGTTAAATTTATTATAAATGTTAATTACTTTAATTTTGGGATTTGGACGAACATCAGAGGAAGAAAGTTCAATTGCTAGGGCAAATAATATTGGAGACATGGGGCATCCTTGTTTGGTACCCTTAGTAATTTTAATTGCTTCTGGTGTGAATGGACCTAATTTTACATATGCCAGATTGTCTCTATATATATTCTTTATTAGAGTGATGAATTGTGTAGGAAAATTATAAATTTGTAAAACTTTGAATAGGTAATTCCAATTTAATGAATCAAATGCTTTTTCAATATCTAATGTGACTATTAATGGTTCAGCTTTGTCTTTATTTAAAATATCTATAGTGGTTAAGATTCTATGTATGTTATCATGAGTGCGTCTGTTGTAAATAAACCCTGTTTAGTCATCACTAATGACTTTAGTTAGAGACTTTTTGATCCTATTGTCCAGAATAGACATAAGAATTTTATAGTCATTATTAAGGAGTGAAATAGGTCTATATGAGCTACATGAAGTGGGATTTTTATTTTCCTTTAAAATAGGAGTAATCAATGAGTATCTCCATGATGGTGGAATTGTACCTTGTGAATATGTTTCGTTTAGTGCCTTCTGTAGTATTGTTATGACAGATGATGAGAATAATTTATAAATTTCCATAATGATTTAATCTCTGCCTGGGGCTTTGTTATTTTTACCTCTTTTAATTTTCTCATTAGTTTCTTCTATCATAATTTGTTTTTGAATATTCATGTTTATGCTGTCTGGTATTTTATTTAAATTTAAGTTATCTAGGCATGTGTTTGTATTGTTATGAAGTGAGTCATTATTGTTATAATGTTTTGTAAAATAAAATTTAAAAGCATCCAAAATGTCACTTATATCTGAAACTTTTTTCTTGTTATCCCCTTCATGAATTATGTTTGTAATATCATTTGCATTGGAAGATCTTTTTAATCTCATAGCTAAATTATGCATATATTTGGGAGAGATTGAATAAGAATTTAATTTTAATTTTTCTAAGGCCAAATTGGTTGTATGCAATAAGATATCATTATATTTTTTATTTAAATTTTCAATCTCCTTTTTTTTTATAACAGGGTCTTCTAAAACCTTTAGGTCAGTTTCTATGATTTGTTTTTGAATGTTAGTTAGCTCTGATTCCCATTCCTTTGTTTTATTATTACACCAAGAAATAATTTTGCCATAAAGATATGTCTTTAGACAATCCCATAAATTAACTATATTTATGTCACTAGTATAGTCTGTATCCGAGAAATATTTTATTTTCAAATCTAGCCATGGCTTAAACTCTTTTAATTTAGTAAAATATGCTGAAATTCTCTTGGTGATTATCAGTCTTTTGAAATCCATTTGAATTCTAAGAATAAGCAAGTTATGGTCAGGGGATTATAGAATAATGTGATATTTTCATTTTTAAATCATGAGATACATATATTTTATCAATTCTTGTTTGAGTGTTAAATTTATAGTCACTATGGGAAAATAGTAATGAACTTTCATTCTTAAGACTAAATGAGTCTAATAACTGAAGGTTATCTATCCATTTTTTAAGAGTTCTCCTTGTAGATGTGATACGAAAAGGTCTTTTGTTGGTAGTCTCCTGGCTATCTAAGATACAGTTAAAAATCACCTCCCAAAATTAAGTTACCTTTAGATGTTTTGTTAATAAGTTCTATGTGTTTTTAATAGTTCCTATACATATACCTGGAAACCAATACAAGTTCACCAATGTCCAGATTCTATTACTATACCTTACTATTACTACTGATAAAAGGCCCTCTTTGTCTTCATAGTTAAATAAAACTTGTGGATTAATAATATTTTTCTTCCATAGTATTAATACCCCCCCTGTTTTATTTTACTATATGATGAATTAGATAGCTTTAGGAAGTCACTTGGGTTTCAAGTGAAATTATCATTAGCTTTAAAGTGAGTTTCCTGTAGAAAAAACACTTGTGCTTTATTTATTTTTAGGTATTTAAGTAAGTTAGATCTTTTCCTAGGATTATTTAACCCATTTACATTTAATGAGAGTAATACTGTGTCCATCTCATTAATTTGTACTTAAAGAGTTTTTATTGAAATGATGACTGTATATTTTGTCATTTATTTGTTGTATAATCTCCATATATGCGTTGAATTCAGTAGTGAGGCTGTTACTTCCTTTTAAACTATATAAAATAAAAATTGAATGAGGCCAGAAGAAAAAATCAACAAATGTCTAATAGTAGACCTTATACATGCATATAAACAAATATTTAAAATAATCTTTTAACAAACATGGAATGTATAACATTCCCAATCTGAGGGAACTAAGAAGCTCAGACAGATTAACCTTCATTGCAGAAATTGAACCAAACATTAATGAAAAATTAGAGGCTCCTTTGCATATTATTCTGGGGGTTGCAATTGATCAAGTCAAACATATGTGATTAATTCAATCAAAGTTATTCAGAGATGTGCTTGCTGTAGAATAACCCGGTGTAGATTTCAAGCATTTAAGTTTTATCATTTATTATATCATGTGCATTGATTCAAGTATAATTCCTTTTTAATAAAGTATTTATATAACATAAGTGAATTATCATGTAATGTGTTCGATAATGCATTTCCTTTGAAAATGGATGCTTTGATATAAGTTTCTAAATCAGGAAAGTTAATACCTCCCATCTCCCAGGGCCTAATATGGTTCAGATAAGCCATTCTGTTTTTTTGGGGGGTAACAAAGGAAACTTATAATGATTCTATTTAAATCTTTTAAGATTTTTTTTTGTTAGGAATAGAGTGCAAACAGTGAATAGCTTGCAAAATTTTATTATTTTAGACAAGCACGTCTAACCTACAAGAATACATTATTAATGGAATTTTTCTGCTAAAAAATGAATGGTTGTAAGGGCACTGTCATTTCCTTTCCATCTTATATGAGTATCTATATAATGACCAGTTCATTTCGTAACTGCCTTATAGAGCATACTTTAGTCAGTGTTGTGCAATTTGTTTACACTAGTAACAATTTAAAACTCAGAGAATTAAACAATTTCTAACACCTGTCATCGCTGTTATGGATTAGTTTAAATTTGTGAACTACCAAGTTCTGCATATATATGAATTCCAAAGCATAGACAGTGCTGCTCAAGGCTATGCTATACAACAATTACAGATGCAGAGCTCTATATCATGTTTGTTACGTAACCTTAAATTTCAATAGAAAGTTAATTTGTTATTAAATTACTAATAGCCTTAAAATTCTATTGCATGTGTTGAGCACGGTCTTAAATTTCTATTTTACATTCATATAATATCAATTCTAAGAAACAAATCAATTTATAATTGCATTTCAATGACCAAACATTAATAGTAGCTGTAAGTTAGATAATGACAATGATAAACAGATAAAATATTCATTTAGCTAGTTTCATAGTGCGAGTGCCCTTACAACCATTCATTTTTTAGCAGAAAAATTCCATTAATAATGTATTCTTGTAGGTTAGATGTGCTTGTCTGAAATAATAACATTTTGCAAGCTATTCACTGTTTGCACTCTATGTCTATTATAATAAGCTATAGTTCAATACAATAAATATGAGATCTGTCTTATTGCAAGCTTGTAAAGACCCAGTATCAGATTATGTCTTACATATTCTTTCCTCATCTAGCCAAGTAACTGTTTCTAAGTATACCAAAACTTCCTTTGATACTTAATTGAATATGGTGACATGCATACTTCTTAAGTCATTTCTCTTCTTTATTTATTTATTAACTAAATAATGCAGATTCATGGAGAACTTCAAAGTATCTAACCATGGGTCTAATGCTGAATATTCCACTTTTATCTGTATAAATGTATTCCTTTATTTTTGTTTTATAATATCTAACAATAAGCTATAATATATTCATGCCTCGTAATACCTTCTTTCCATCCCTTCTTTCATACAGTATATATATTAAGTAGTTATCCTATTTACAGAAGTACTGTCGCTTTAAGGCCATAAGGAAGCGTAATGTGATTGCACACTAGAATCGTGTGGTTGCATCAACATCATCTACGGTAGTAAGATAATCCGGAATTCAGTACTTTATGTTTGTTTTTTCACTGGTTATAAAGTTATTTGACAACTAAACAAAGAAAGGATTTGCTAATACAACACTTGTGTTAAAGGGGTTTCGTCGCATATCTTTAAGATGGAAGGTAGATGTTCAAACAAACACTTTGTGATGACTTAAAACTGTGTTCCTAATACGTATATTAAATTAGAAAGTATAATGACTTAACATCGATATATTGTGTTGTGTTTATTGTGTTTTGGCACTTTACTTTATCAAACGAGCATTCTGCCTTTACGATAGTGCACATAGTACACTAAGGGAGCTCGCGGACTAAGCAGTGAAGCTTCCCTACGTGTCTCGTGTAACAAAAGCTTCTCTTCACTTTTTTGTGGGAAGCAGAACCTTTAAGTGAAATCTATAACAATATTTGACAAATAATTCAACAGGATCTATTCATTATCTAGGTTGAATTAATCCATGTTTCATTGCAAATGATTCAAATGAGTCAAACATATTTAAAACTTGCATGCCAATAACAATCCTTGCCTATTATATTTAAACACTTTTGTACAGTCGGTATTTGTAGTACGTTACATTAATATTAAATATTTCCTTCCCAACCCTCATTTTTATACTTCACCATCACACAATAAAGCAATCATTAACTCTGTTGTATGTGAATGGAATATTAATATTACTGACAAATATTTTGTGAGTAGCTTAAATATAAGTAGACAAATACATATTTGTTACCTTTAGCCTGAATTTTTAGTTTTAGTTGATTCTTTGAGAGAAGCAGTAGAGGGAATACTTTTTGAGTCAGTTCTTTGCTTTTTTTTCTTTACATCAATCCAATTATTTTTCTCAGGTGATCTTTTTAATGTTGTAGTAAGAGACCAGTCCATTTCTTCCGGAACCGTGACCAAATTATTGTTCTTTATGAAAGTTATTGCTTCTTTGATGTCATTAAATGTCCTTGTTTCATTTGAAGTGAAAATCCTTATTTTTGCAAGATATGCTAGTTGTGCTTTTATTTTATTTTGTTTGAGTAACTTTACCAGTGGCCAGGCTTTCTTTCTCATTTCTAAAACTCTGGAGGATAAGTCATTGTCAAATCTAATTAGATTTTGCTTATACTTCAGAGGGAACTTTCTCCAAGCACATTTCAGAACAAGCTTTTTATCTAGATAAGAGAGAAATTTAACCACGACTGACCTGGGTGAGGATGTTGAAGATGTAGGAATGGGTTTCCCAATGGCTCGATGGGCTCTTTCTATACCATAAGAGAAACCTTCTTTCAGTTCAAGGATGTCAGGTAACCATGAATTAAGGAAAGAAATTATGTAATCTCCTTCAGATTTTTCCGGTAAACCAAAGATTCTCACATTAGTCCTCCTTTCTCTATTTTCCATATCATCCAGTTTGTTAATAAGCCATTTATTTTGTCGCTGAAGAAAATCACCCTGGGTTTCCTCCTGTTTTAGCCTTCCATCTATATCAGATAAGGACTCTTCAATGTTTAATATTTTGACTTGCTGTTGCTGGAGAAGTTCTTTAAAAGTTTCAGTTTGAGTATGACAACTTTCTCTCAGGTTTTCTAAGTTGTCTTTAAAACTGTCCATTTTAATAGATAGTTCTTGTAAAGTTGAAGATATCAATTGAATTTCTTTCCTCAGAGTAGGTTCTGCATGTGAGTTCTTTGAGCCACTCATCTTCCCAAATCAGCTTTAAAAACTCCAGAGATTTCTGACAGGAAAGTCTTGAAGAAAATATTCCAAAATTGAAATACTAGTAATAAAAATACTAAGGAATAATAATTAACTGTTTTTCCCAAAATAAAAAATAATAATTTCCTGTTATTTAAAGTAGTTTTAAGGAACTTTAAAAAATGCTGCTTTCAGAGTGCCATCTAGGCTCCGCCCCCAAAGCCAATTTTCTTTAGCAATTTGATAGTGTTTTTGTGCAATTTAAACTCTGCAGCATCCTTACTGTTATCTTGCATGCCATTGTAGAATTATTGTTCTTTACTGTGCATCTTAAAAATTGAAGTTTAATCTGTAGAGTCAATTTTATAAACTGAGCAATTAAAATTAAATGTAATGAAGATTAACAAATTCGGGGCAGAAGTAATGCAAAAGTTTTTTCATCAACATGCTATATCAGAATAATAAGTATGAAACAATTAGGTCTATAATCCATAGCGATTTACCAGAACATAAAGGGACAGTGCAAGCGCATGATGCAAAATCAGAGATATTCTGCAAAATCAGGGACAGATGAGAGGTATGATCCTTTTGTATGCTATCTTACTGAGAAGAGGTTTTTGTCTTTACAATGGTGTCAGCAACCACAGGTCATCGAGTAGGTCTGATTCTAGGCAAGTATAGTATGCAGGCCTGGAAATATGCATTTCATGTCTTCACAGTATGTGGTACCTGGTGGCATTTGCATGTGTACCTACACCATGATATGTATTATATACCATTTATTAGTCATTAAGTGCAAAAAGCATGGGAAAAAATGTCTAGCTGCATATGATTGCTCAAATGTCATCCATATTCCTTCACACCCAAAGAAAGGATGAATGGTCTTTATTGTGAGTCTGGATTTTTTTCAGGTGAGTCATTAGGTAATATGAAGAAACATTTGTACAGTTTACTACTGAGATATGTTTTACTGACAAAATATGTAATAAGATGTTGCTTCTCCCTTTAATAAGTATTCTGTAGCATGGAAATCTTTCTTTATCTAGAAATATGAGCATTGTATTTCTGTTAATACTAGTTTGATGATTCATCTTTAGAATGGCTCTCCATTTGCCTGAACCCATATTCTCAGCATCTGGATCAGTCTCATAATCATTTTCTCATAAATCTCCCCATCCTTATTTTTATGTAAAAGAAAGTAAATCAGCTAGTGTTAATCACCCAGTGGTCAACTTTAAAAGAATGGCATAATATTGGCTTTGGTGAATGTTTTGCAGAAACTCTATACCCAGAGTATGCGATACAGATTGTGGTATCACCTTCAGTTACTTACAGATCTTGATTAAGATCAAGATATTAGTCAAGGAACATGAAGGTGAGCCCCCCTCACATGCCTGGCTAATTGTATAGGGAGCTTGGATAGCCACTGCTGGGATCCTTGTTTTCTATTGCATAACCAGTTTCTAAACTTATGATTTGTACCAACTGTTTGGAAACAAGCCGTCATCTTTCCAGAGACACTAAAGATGATGGAAAAATTGGGTCAACTAACCTTATGTGCATATTCTGAAAGATGTTTGACAGAGAAATAGTTAACAGACTAAAACATCAAAAAAAAAACTTGAGGAGTAGCCTCTGATCCATACCAGCATGAACATATTGCATCTAGAATAAGCTTAACTCATGTAACATCATTCTATGGGAACATGAGTGTGACTGTAGATCAAGACTTTGGAATCTACCTTAATGCCTTAATCAAAAGAAAAGCCTTTAATATTGTGCCTCACAGTGTAATTTGAAATGCTGTTTAGGCATATAATTGAAATGGCTTTGTATACAGGCAGATAAGGTGATGATTAGTGACAAAACCAGGTGGTACAGTATCAGTGTGCAAGGTCAGTGAAATCAGGTGTATTAATCAGGTGCCATATGGATCTGTGTTGGGTCCATATAATATATATTTTACATACCTTTCTATAATTAGCAACTGCTTGGTTAGCAGTTTGCAGATGACTGCAGTTTGAATCTCAAATGTTTGGCATTATCTAGTGATTTCACTCCTCAGTGATCTGCCCATAACACAAATACTGAGTAACAGACCAAAAAATATGACACAGAAGTCTGGACAGTCTCCAAAATTCTAGACAGTTCTGAGGTATGCTTCCTACCATTGTCCCCTCTCTCTCTCTCTCTCTCTCTCTCTCTCTCTCTCCCCCATTCTAAGCTAAGCATAAAGTATTAGGATTGTTCTGCACCTATAATAGCAGTGACTTAAATAAATTAGAAACAGTTTACTGCAGTACTGGCTGTTGTTAACATTTTATAAAATACAATGTAGCCATTCAGAAGTGATTTGTTCTTTTCATACTGCCAGAGTAAATACAAAGCAATGAGTTCACCATTGGAGTTATGGGCACAGGAATAAAGTAGAGCTGCAAGACCTGGAGGTTGTATAAATTCCAGGCAACCAATTCCAGTAGAAACAAGCTCTGCTGTAAGAATTCCTGCCAAATAGAACTGGGAAATCCCTCACTTGTGTGGACATACTTAGAAGGAGTTTGGATGAATACATTGATGTACAGATGTACAGGAAGTGACTAAGTGGTTTCACACTCCTCTTTGGTACATCATGTTGTGAACTGGTTTCATATTTATGATTCTATCAACTTTTTTATTAATCCATTTACTCTTCACATTTGGGGATAAAGTGCTGAGAATTTACTTTGCTGCAGATGCCGAAACTGCTGTGGACTGAGCTTCTGTTACTCTTTAGGTGGCTGCCCTGCTCATTTCTGGAGGGATGACTTATTCTTTTATCACTTCTCCCTATTTAGCAAGCTTCTTTTCGTTGACTGTAAGCCCTACAATAAAAACTAAATGAAAACTCCAGCAAAGCTGGAACTTCCAATGAGTGACCTCTCAAACCTCTTGAATAAGAGGCACATGGGATATATGCAAATGACCCTTATGAACATCAGGTGTTTCAGCTAATTTACTATTCTAAATGCCCATGACTTGTTTAATCATTTTAATGGACGATTTCAGGCCAATAAAGCCAAATCCCACTACCTGTGGATATGCATATTTCGGCCTTGTTATGACTTCATCAGCACAGTACAAGCAGAGTATTTGACTAAGTATAAGAAACACAGGGCTGGTATACCCAGCTGATGTCCATTACCATTAAGGTGACTGCAAAATATCCCAAATAACAAACTAAAACAATGAGTGAGAAGGTCACATAGAAAAAAACAATGTGTGACCTCCTCACACATAATTGACTCTCCGGCTGACACGGACATCCTCCAAAAGGACCCTACTGAGATGGGCACCTGGTGTCAAAGTCATGGCCTCAAGCTAAATGCCAAAAAATGCATTGTCATCCCATTTGGGAAAAACAAAACACCTACAAATTACCACATAGGTGGCAGCCCCCTTAATACAGAAGAGGTAATGAGAGATCTGGGGACCCAGGTAGATGGTAATCTCTCCTTTGACAATCATATTGCCAAAGTAGTTAGGAAATCCTTCTATGTGGCCCATCTAATTACTAAAAGGTTCACATCTACAAATAAAGAGGTTATAGTGCCCCTCCACTCATCACTCTTCAGACCCATCATAGAGTACAATGCCCCATTTGGGATGTACCTCACAAGACACTTCCAACAGCTGGAAAGACCACAAAAGTACCTCACCAAGAGAATTACTGGCCTCAAACATATGTCCTATGTAGCCCGACTGAAAAAACTCTGGCTGTACTCAGTGGCATATCGCTTACTCAGAGGTGATCTCTGCCTGACTTACAAAGCCATGTCCAACTCAGAATTGATGGACATGCTCCACCTAAAGAAATCCAAGTGACTGTGAGCCATGTGCTCTAGTGAGATAAACCTCACCACAACAATAAATAGAACATGCTGGAGGGCTATATTCCTATCACAGAGACTCCCCATGTTTTGGAACAAAATTCCAAACTACATTAGGCAGAGCCCCTCACTAACACTCTTCAAGAGAAACCTTGACGAGTGGATAGGTAACAGAAAATACACCCCTGGGATCACTTCATTGGCTCTGTGTGACAGAGGATCAGTTAATTAATCAATGGGGTGGCAAAAGCCAACACATTCTGGCTAGGCTTATAAATGCCGTCGGGCAGATAGCCTAGTACCTACCTGTGAACCTATGAAGCTATTATGTGTCTTGCTTGAATGGCTTTATTAGAAAGGCTCACCTAGACTCTGCTACACTTTGCTGTGAGGGAAAGGTTAGTTTACTTTTTATTTGTTGTATTACTTTATTGTCTTTTTCTATTTTGAATACTGTGATTTGTTTTATTTACATTGTGTTTTACTTGTATTTTGCTTTTAACTGCATATTAAAACTTGAAAAGAGACCACAGCTCTGTCTCTTGTGAGTCAGGCAGAAATTAGTACAGGTCAATAGAACAGGTCAGTTAAGGTTAATCATCTGTGAACTGAGGGGGTGGAGCTAGGAACTAAACCTTCTATTTAAGGGGTAAAATAAAACATTTCAGAGCTTTACTAGAAAGGCTCGCCCAGACTCTGCTACACTTTGCTATGAGGGAAAGGTTAGTTTGCTTTTTATTTGTTGTATTACTTTATTGCCTTTTTATATTTTGAATACTGTGATTTGTTTTATTTACTTTGTGTTTTACTTGTATTCTGCTTTTAACTGCATATTATAACTTGAAAAGAGACCACAGCTCTGTCTCTTGTGAGTCAGGCAGAAATTTTTTTTCTACCCCCCCCCCCCACCCGGTTACTATAGTGTTCTTAAATACGACTGTCTTTCTAGTTGCCTTCCCCTTATGTTAATTTGACCATATATCTCATTTCCTCATTGTTTTTACTGGCTTGTGTAAGCACAAAATTATCATTTTGTGAAATCACTGCCCTTCAACTATTTAAATTTATTGGCTATCCTACTGTATTCCATAGTACCAGAATACAAAAGTGACCACCCCCTTTCAATCTGTCTTGCTGTTTTAAAAATAGTGACTCTCCACTAAAACTTAACTTTTTAGACAGGTAAAACTTCAGTTACCTACTTTTACATCTAACTCATGTAGTGCACACTGCAGTGTTTAGGATAAACCATTTTTTTTCATCTTACCTTTAAGCATCCCTGTGACTAGCACTTGCTTTAAAACCTGCTGGAAAGCACTAGGAAGCCTTAAACTGATACAAGCACTCAACTCTCTTTGTTAATAAGGAGAAATTAATCATAGGCACTAAACAGCCTATAATTGCAAAGTACCTAAGGTAATGGAAAACAGCTCTTGTACTTTACAAAAAAAAAGCACCAAACCAGGCATGTCCAAGGGTCAGCTTCCGGTGATTTCTCCTGTTCACCTGGTGAATCTGGGCATACTGGGGCAATGGAGCAATTGACTCATGTACACAGACAACTCTCTCCTCCTACCACACAACATTGCAACCTGCGAGAGATACACTTACATAGCCAAACTGGAAGCAAAGCTCTCTCCACCCAAGATTGTGCTAGACAGTCAAGAGGAGAAGGTTAACACCCGCACTACACTTCAAGCAACACATAGCCCTTCTAAACCACACCACCAACACCCACACACAGCAACACTAAACCCACATATGTGGAGGCCCTTAACAGTAACTTGCCCAAGCAACAAGGACCTCCAAAGCTGAAACGCAAAGAAACACCAATCACAACCAAAGTGTCACATGGCTCACAACACCAGTGTACCACCTAACAACAGCCCCGAAGGCAAGACAATGTACCCAACACTTTATTCATAGGTGACTCTCTAGTCAGGCAGACTGATGTCCCACTTACCAGGCTGAACAAGGAGAAAATTACAGTCTGTTGCCTGTAGGGTTTCAGGATCCACCACATAAAGCATGCACTCAAGTCACTCCACAAGTACAAATATGACTCTGTCATTGTCCATGTTGGAGTGAATGACTTGAGATGTACCTCCCTGGACTACATGAAAAGAGACATGGAAGAGCTCTCGGATCATGTGGCCTATGCAGGTATGACCCTAGCCCTGAGTAGCATCCTGCCTTCGCCCAGAATGATACCACAGAATAAGGACAAAATGATTGACTTCAACAATTGGCTAAGCTTCTGGTGTCATTCAAAGGGGATCCACTATCTGTCTGCCTGGGACGACATGATCGACAGACCATGATGCTTTGCTAGAGATGGCCTGCACCTGTCACCCCTGGGATTCAGGTTACTGGCTATGGCTCTTCCCACCCCTATAGTGCCTTTTTTAGGCAAAGTTCAAAGGACAAAATCACCACTGTAACAGGTACAAGCATGCAAAATCTGAAGGTAATGCTAGAAGTCTAAACCTCAAAATGCACTCTCTCGAGGCACTCCTAAAAATCGAGAACATCGATATCTGTGCATTAACTGAGACCTGGTTCAAGGCTCCAGAGAGCACCCCTGCAATACCAGGCTACAACTCTTACCACACTTTTCGGCCACCAAACCAGAACCGAAACATTAAAGGTGGAGGAGTGTCCATATTCACCAAGGATATTCACAACACCAGGCTAGTTGCCCAACACAATGCATCTGAAATTCTCCAGGTGCAACTAACACAAGGTAAGACTGCAATCCAAGTTGTAGCTTGCTACAGATTCATAAATTCCAACCCCCTTGATCAACTAATCCTTAGTCCCACCAGGGGCTCCAATATCCTAGACCTGGTCATTACCAACATGAGAAATCGATGCTCCACACCTATGGTCACCCCCTCGTTGGTCAGGTCTGACCATAAGCTAATCACTCTTAACATCCACATCCCACCCCCCACCCCCGTAAGGAAACCTCCATAAAAAACTTCTCCAAAGCCAACTTCATGCTACTCAAGTTAGAAGTGACAAACTTCATGACACCCATGCAGATGGGAACTGAAAGTTCAACTGCTGAATCCTACACTAAGGCACTGTATGAGCACATCCACTCGTGCATGAATCATGCCATCGCCAATAGAGCCAAGACACTCTCCTCCAAACAAAGGAAGCCAATCTGGTGGTCCCTTGCCATAAACAAACTTTACAACAAAAGGAAGAAACTGTTGCAGAAAAGAGGAAAATCACAGGATGCAAAAAACATCCTTACCAGTCTTGGTAAGAAGCTGAGATCCTTTATAGAATCCTCCAAACCTAGTTACGAAAATAAAATTGCCAAAGATTTCAAAGACAACCACAAGGCATTCTATAGCTATGTCAAGAATCTAAATGGCAATGCTCAGATCTGCTCTGAGCTACAACAGAATGGCATTAAATATTCTGATCCCAAGGATATTGCCAATATCCTGGCAGATCGATTCAGGGTAAACTTCACCCCCCCTCACCCCCCTAAAGGGCCCATCTCAATACCAAAAGATTGCCAAATTCCGATAATAATGGCCATACAGGTAAAAAATGCACTCTCCAAAGCTAAGAATACAGCATCCATGGGATCAGACGACATCCCAGGCTCACCTAAGTGTCATGTTTAATCATAGCCTCACCTCAGGCTTCATGCCCACTGAGTGGCGCACAGCTACAGTTATCCCACTCCACAAGGGGGGATCCAACTTGGATCCTGGTAACTACCGCCCCATCAGTCTGACAAGCCTGATCTGCAAGGCCATGGAACGCATTATCATGGAACTTATAAACAAAGACATTGGCAACCTTCAAACACTGGACCCATGCAGCTTGGGTTTGTGAAGGGCCGATCTTGACTCCTGAACCTGATTGACTTCTTCGAATCAGTCTCCAGAGACATGGACAAGAGTAAGGTGGTCCACACACCCTATCTGGACCTTGCCAAGGCCTTCGACACCATCCCCCACTCTGGAATCATAGATAAACTTACTAAGCTGGGCATTAATCCCTATATCACTCAATGGGTTGCCAACAGGCTTACTGACAGAACCCATAATGTAAAAGTAGTCGACTCCAAATCCAGCTCTAGACAAGTGACAAGTGGAGTACCACAGGGTTCAGTCCTGGGACCGCTCTTGTTTGTCATCTACATCTCTGAAGTACAGGCCAACACTAAGGGACTCTGGCTAACAAAGTTCACAGATGACTGCAAACTGGGAGACATTATTGAATCCCCAAATGATGTGGATATTCTACAAAAGGGCCTTACAGAAACAGATGCTTGGTGCCAGAGCCATGGGCTCAAGCTCAATGCTAAAAGATGTATAGTTATCCCCTTTGGGAAAAAACATGTACCCGTGAATTACCACATAGGTGTCAGTACACTAAACACCCAAAGTGTGATAAGAGATTTAGGGACACAGGTGGACAGTGGTCTCACCTTCGATAACCACATCGCCACAACAGTCAGGAAATCCTTCTATGTGACACACCTCATCACTAAGGGCTTTTCATCCAGAAAAAAGGAGGTCATTGTCCCACTGTACTCATCCCTCATTAGACCCATTATAGAATACAACGCTCCATTTGGTATGTACCTCTCAAGACATCTGCAACAACTGGAAAGGCTGCAGAAATACCTCACTAAAAGAATCAAAGGCCTAAAGCAGATGCTCTATGCTGGTTGTCTAAAAAAACTCCACCTATACTCTGGCGCGTCTTGTATACTCAGAGGCAATCTCTGCTTAACATACAAGGCCATGTCAAACCCAGAGCTGTTGGACATGCTACACTTAAAGAAATCCCAATCCCTCAAAGACACATGCTCCAGAGATCTAAACCTTGTCATCACAATGAACAAAACATGCTGGAGAGATAGTTTCCTGACCCAGAGACTCCCCAGACTCTGGAAGAGACTGCCCATTTATGTCAAGCAGACCACCTCTTTGGCCCTCTTCAAAAGGAACCTTGATGATTGGATGGGAGATAGGAAATTCACCCCGGGGATCACGTCAGTCACCCTGCTAGACAGGAGTCCAGGGAAGTAAAAACTGTGAGAAGAAATAGCCAGGGAATTGTTATGGCTAGGCTTGTATAGGCCCTAGGGCTGATAGCCTAGTACCAACCTGTGAACCTATGAACCTATGGTTACTGAGATGTCATAAGCTGTATATACATTACAAAATTAATATTTACTGCCTTTATTTTGGCTTACAAAATCCAGTTTAAAGCATCAAACTGGATAAATGTCACTGATATGATTAATTTATCCTGAATAGTTTGTCATTTACAGTTTCTAGTAAAACTTATGGTTCCAGAGATGTGAATAATTGTTTAAACTGTAAGGTGATAACATCATTTTTTAAAGGCTCAAGCCACACCCACTGTGAGTTAAAAGTGTACACTCAAAGGAGCTATACTGGAGGGAATGAGTTAATAACTGCACCTTATGTAATGTGGGCTAAAGTTTGGACCTACCATCCTGGCAAAATCATATGTAGAACTTCTTAGGTTAGTGATTCACCACATTGATTGTTTCTGAGAGATGTTTCCATCTAAAATTAAAAAAGGCACTGATTATTCAAGAAACTGTGCAGTAATTAGGGCCATCTGGAAAATGTCTGCCCTGTTTCTAACCTAGCTTTTAACATTAAGGTTACTAAGAAAGTGGTTTATGTACACATATGTTCATTTCTTACATCATATCACCTCTGTGATCATTGGCGTTCTGATTATAGATCCAAAAACAACACTAAGTCAGCTTTTGTATGGATAGTAAATGACCTCCTAATGATAAGGGATCAATAATTATATTTGATCTTTGACCTCCTTGATCTGTTTACTACTTTTAATGCTGTGAATTGTGGAATTCTGACTGAACATTTTCAATCTCTGTTATTTTCTCATGTTAGTCTCAGTGGGTGATTTCTAATATAAAATTTTCTGGTAGCTACCCTATGACTTCAGAGGTACCTCATGACTCAATTTTTGGTTTCTTTGCTTTTCATAGTACACATGCTACTATTACAAGAGATCGTTCAAGGAATAGTCTATTATGTTAATGTTATAGTAACAATATTTAAGGACTATACTTGTGATTATTGGAATTACAAAACTGTTATACTGAATGTGTAGAAAATATGTATCATGTCCAAGACTGCGGTACCTAAAAGTATTCCCGCAACTCAAAGGTACAACAACCACATAATTATTATATATAGAGGGCTTGCACACTGTAAAAAAAATTATAAGCATTGCAGCAAACTTTGTCATTTTATACTTAAATACTAAAATAAAAATGGTTTTCTGCAGTTATGGCACTCACAATATTAGGTCTCTCAGTTGTTACAGGGAGAGCATGAGCATAGCCATGACATACAAAGATCCCACTTTTAAAAAAAATGAAAAAAAGTGATATAGTTACTCAATGGGATTAAATAAACTCAATGTGGGCTTTGCGAGAAGCCTATGTGGAGTTTGTGTGTTTGCATGGTGAGCAGCAGCTGTGATTGCATATTCATGCTATTCACAGCATTTGAACACGAACAAGCACGGTTTCATGGCCGGCAGCAGTGCTGCTGGCAGGAAACTGTGTAAAGCAACACGGTTAACAAGCATTTTTTACCTCAGAGCAAACTAGCTTAACGATATTGCCCAGAATGCCACAGTGATTACCAGGGTTTATCATATAGCTATATATATGGTCCAAACACATTACAGGACAGTGTATACAGTGCAGTGTATTGTGGAATCCCATTCTAGGCATTCTGTACAAAAGTTGTGTAAATGATCTGTAAGGGTACATGGACTGCCATATAAAATAAACAGTCAGAGGAAGTGTGTGTATTGAATAGGGACACACAAATGAATTGTAGGAATGAACACAGGGAAAGGGGACAGGTGAAACATCAAAATGTAGAGCAGCTGAGCGCATGTGAATGGAAGACAGTTGTAGCAAAAACAATAATCACATATCGACATAGCTGTGGTGGTGGTGCTGCGGTAGCATTGTCGCCTCATAGCAAGACATTGTCCCGTTCAATTCTCAGTTAGAGCGTCTTCTGTGTGGAGGCATACATGAATGGGGTGTGCCTTCATTGAAGGTTGTGCGTCAGGGCTGGTAACCCAGTATGTAAAAATCCACTACCAATCATTAGCGGACCGGAGTTCCGCTGTGGCGACCCCTAACCGGGAAAAGCCAAAGGAAACAAACAAACAGTATGGACTGCATATTGAAAATGTATATTATGTCACTGTCAGACAAGGTGACATAACAGTGGAGAAGATGTCTTTGTGATATAAGCATCCTGACATGAACAATGGAGAGGACATCTATCAGGGATGTTATATACAATCGGGGTTGGGTGCATATTGTGAAGCTGTGCAAACTGATTTGGCTGAATATGACTGTAATATTAGCAGAGGTCTCCTACAAGTGGGGCACAGTTACAGACTCATGGACAACAGTAAACAGAAATATGGACAATCATGGACAGTATCAGAATAATATCACCAGTAGTCACATGTCTCTGACATAACATACGTAATTTTGAGTGATCATAGATGACTCTGCACAAACACACCTGTGCAACTATTATGATATTTCTGTACTCTATGAGGGTAATCACACTCACTGTTCTGACACTGTAACATCTGCTGGAGGTGTTAGGAGGGACACTGCTGTACCTGTATGTGACATTATGATCAATACAGGCTAGTTGACTGGTGTACATGGCAGATATGTATGGCACAATCCGTATTGTAAAGAGTGTAACCCATACCATCAATGTTGTCAAACAGCTATGTATGTACTATGGTCATCACTGGAAGAGGTATCACACATGCAACTGGTATAATACCTTGCTGGGGGTTCTGCACTATCAGACAGTAATGTTTATGCATCAAAAAGAATATCTAGGTATGGCCAATAAGATGTGTGACAGCTCATTATGGAAAGGTGATACACTTCAATTACACATCATTAGAAAATATGTAGGAAGGTACATGAAGAAGGGTGCATTGTACTCAGTTATTGGTGTGGTGACGGCTGTGACCTATGTAGGTATTATGGCCTTTGATGTGGCTGTCCTGTACATACTCAGTAGTTGTGTTACATCCAAGTAAGTAGTCAGCACTGTGGCCACATGCTGGTGGATGTCCCACATACCTTCTAACCCATGTCACAGGTCATATACCAGTTGGTCTGCTTACAGCATGTTATATTTACATTATCCTTGGGTTGTGCAATTGCTTTCATAAAGTAACAAATCTCTCATGTTTTTGTTTCATCTCATATGTTGTCATGGCTTTGGCTGCAATCTTTGGTGTATGTTGATACTGTCTGTATTATACTAATATCACAGCTGGAGTCAGTGATTGCTCACAATCTGTAGTCCTCCAGACAGCTGCTTGGACACAAGATGTGTATGTCATTCTTGATGTTTGTGACTTAAGTAATGGGTAGGAAAGGGCCTAGCAAACAGCCCTGATGTACAGACCTGATCACCAGACCTGATATAGGTCATATCAGACATTTCAACATATTTAGATGCCATGTATGTGATCCAGTGGTCTTACCCACTTAGTGGTATAGGTGTTTATGGCCACATCCAACAGTGTTGAGTGAATACCTCAGTGTGGATTTGTGTCAAATGCCTTGGTCTAGTCAAGTTCCACAAGATGATAGTGTTGTCATCATGCATGCCCTCAATGACCTCTTTGAGGACATCTAACAGATGAAACAGACATAGATGTCGCATTAACAACTCACACGTCTGTTGCACATAGCCCAGATATTACTAGTGTCCATTTAGAAAAGATCCATGATGACATGTTGGTCTATCTCCCAGATTAGGTGAGTCAGGATGTGTCTATACATGCATGCATCAGGTGCTGCCCCACCCCCGGCACTCAGATGGATGCATGTTGATGTAGACCCCTCTATGCGAACATATCCATGTGTAGGGTGTGTTGAAGTGTGTATCCAAGCATATCAGGTAGGTGTATGTTCGGAGTCATCCTATAACTTATCTTTGATGTTGTCACAGCCCATTGATTCTATGTGGTTGGCCTGGATGAAACAGTGCATACTGCCTATCTTGATGTGGCCTTGGGTTTGGACACAATCTCCCACTCAGGTATCAGTGAGAAACCCTCCCAGCTGGGGATTAGGATAAACAGGAGATTAACACTTATATCACTAGATGGTGAACCAATTGGCTCACTGACAAAACACGTACTGTGAAAGTTGGTGAATCAACCTCTACCAGTAGAGCTGCTACCATTGATGTACCCCAAGGATCTGTGCGGGGTTCTTTACTGTTTAGAATCTATTTCTCAACAGTCCAGACTAAAGTATACAGCCTTTGACTTACCATTTTGCTGATTCCTGTATATCCATCAATGATGTTAACATACTACAGGAGGGGCAAGCAGTCATAGTCATGTGGTCTATAACTAAATGCAAAGTCATTATTTTGTCCTTCTGCAAAGTGGAATTCCCTGCTAATTACAGCATTGGCAACACTCGCCTAACTATAACACTATAGCAATCTGAACTTCAACCACCAAGTGTCCACAGTGGTATAGAAAGGGTGCATCATGCACCTCATAAGTCAGGCCATCATATCCAAATATGTGGATAGAATAACAGCACTGTACTCAAACCTAATCAGAACACTAATAGAGTACAATGCTCCCTTTTCCATGTACCTCACCAGGCACCTGCAGCACCTGGAGAGACCACAGCAGGGGAATCTCAACAAGAAAATACAGGGCCTACAAACCATGCCATGACATATGTGGATAGACTGAAAGCCCTGTTACTGTAATCTGTATCATACAGGATGAGGTGACTTGTGCCTGGCTTACAGGCCAGTCCCTGACCCTTCCCTGATGGGAATACTGCACATCCCAAATCAGCTATAGCTGATGACATCAGCAGAGTCTGGTGAGAGGAAGATGGTAATAGCAGTGTCCCACATGCTGGTGTACAATGCTCTCTCTAATGTCAAAAAAGTGCACAAACACACATACACACACACACACACAAACACACACACACCAGTTGACTGCACTGAAATCAGAACCCCTACCTATCTAAGTACACCAACTACAGAACTCTGTATTTAAGGCAAGTACCACAGCTCAAGTCTGACTTGGAGAGTGTCAGACAATACTTTATAGGTGATGACATCAGCAGTGTCTGGTGAGGAGAAGATGGTAATAGCAATGTCCCACATGCTGGTGTAAAATGCTCTGTCTAATGTCAGGCAAGTACGCAAACACACACACACACACACACACACACACACACACACACACACACACACACACACACACACACACACACCCCAGTTGACTGCAGTAAGATCATTACCTATACATATCCAAGTACATAGACTAGAGAACCCAGTATTTTAAGTAAGTGCCACAGCACAACTTAGAGTTTTACAAGGCTGGAAGACAACTTATAGTGGATGATATCAGCACTGGATGTTGGAGAGATGGTGGGAGGCCTGCATAAAATGGATGTGTAGGATTGTGCAAGTGTCAAAACATTGATAATCCATGGAAGTGGAGTGGTAACTGTAGGATACACACATGCTCCTCTGACTAGTTACACACACACACATGCACATACACACACACACACACACACACACAAACACACGCACACACTCACATACACACACACACTCACACACACGCACACACATGCACACACACACACACACACACACACACACACACATACCCCCAGTTGACTGCAGTGAGAACACACACACATGCACACACATGCACACACACTCACACACAGTCTCACACACACACACACACACACACACACACACACACACACACACACACACACACACACACACACACACACACACATACTTCCTAGTTGACTGCAGTGATAACAGAACCCCTACCTAAGTACACAGACTACAGAGCACAGTACTTTATGCAAGTACCATGGCACTAGTCTGACTTTTACAAGGCTGCAGAACAACTTATAGTAGATGACATCAGCATTGGATGCTGGAGAGAAGATGTTGGGAGGCCTGCATGGAATGGATAGCTAACCATGTTCAACTGTTAAGATATTAGAGTTCTACATCTTACCAGATTGTTGAGTGTGCAATGTGTACTATTTAGTGGTTGTGCTTCAATGTGCAGGTATACTTTAAGAGGCAGCTTTACAAACTATGTGCAAACAGGTGTCCACATTACAAGTATTGGAACATCTGAATGTGTATTGTCTTTCTAAACATGTGCATGGTACATAAGACATTTGCTATTAATTTATTTAGTCTAGTTGATATATTTTTGAACAAGTACTGAGAGACCAAGGTTGCAGTGCATGGGCGACTTAACAGATGGCTGCATTGTAAATATGTTACATTTTCTTAGATAGGGTTTTCATTTTTTTCTGTTTCCACATGTTGTTGTATGTCATGATCACTAAATGGACAGTGAAGAAAAGTAACGCATGCTGTTGTCCACTTTGCATGGTGCACCATCACACAGCAGGTTTGCACAATGGTTGGCAAAGTATTCACCCATGAGATACACATTTCTACTGCTTTCCCTATTTGCATGTAGTTTAGCAGTGTGCAAATGCAAACCTCAATGCTAAAATTCTAGACCTCTCAGTATTGAGGGTATGAAGCACACCTCTGCTTAGCTGACTCTGTGGCTGCAGCTGTAAATGCATTGACATATTTCCTTTTCCATTTGAGCCCAGATGATATAGGGTTCAAATCCAGGTATATGTAATACTTTTAAATAAGTAGTGATAATGCAAGGAAATCAATCTTTATACTACATTCACCATGTGTTACTGTGTGTTGACATATTGCAGTGTGTTTAAGCGTCATTGCGTGCAGGTTACCACATCATAGAAGATCCATTCACCATTGTTTGGCATTGGTGTGCAATGCCAAACTCCACACAAACATAGAGGCCACAAAGTGAAGGCCTCCATTAATCTTTGGTAGTTATGTGTGCTTTGTGCAACTCTTTTGACCAGATTATAAGTGTTAAAATGGGATATATAAGAAAGTGCTGAAATGGGAGGCAAGCAGGGGGAAGAACAAAGGGAAACAATATAAGAATGTGGAGGAGAGTGGTAATGAATAACCATAACTATCCATTTCTCCAACAATGTAAAATTAAAATATGTTGAGAATATTAGCTGAATTTGGACTGTCACCTCCACAAAGAGGGGTGACACCGATGCAATCATGTTGTATAGCCAATTGGACCAAATCAAGTGGTCAAGAAGATGTGTGCAAAATGGAGAGATATGTATGGGATGGTATCTTTTTTTGTGAGACAGTTGCCTGTTTTTTTTCACTTTAGTAAGAAAGGAATGCTGGGTAAGGGAAGTTGGTATTTCTGGGTCAGGTAAGTTGGGTAGGTGGGGAAGCAAATGCAAACAGGACAAACAAGACAAGACAAAAGTTAAGGGAAACCATGATTGGGATGAGGGAGGGGACAACACAGACCCATGCCTATCAAACATGGGGACAGTGAGAATCTAGTCCTCACCTGCAAAACTGTCATTACTGTCCCCTATTCTACTGGCTGTTAGAGTGCTTGACATCTTCTCCTCCTACAGACCATGAGGGATAACAGCCTCTCCACCTGGCATAGGTATATGCCAATGGAACAGTGCATGACCCTATGCACCAATCCTGGCATCTTCTGGTGGGTGATGAAATCTCCACCTCTGCCAGTACTCCCAGAAAGTACCATAGCACCAGCTGCTGTGGTAAAGGTATGTTATGGCACAAGCAGTGCAGGGGCAGCAGTGGCAGTACTGCCAATTGGGTTCTGAAAACGCCAAAAGTCCACAATGCCGACAACGAGAACACCGACACCAGAAGATCGACAACGGAGATGATCGAAGGTTGAGAATTCCATTGCTGAGAACACCGACATGTTAAGCTAAGTGTGCAATACGGACGGACATTAGGGTCAGAGTGTGGGTAAGGTAAGTGTGTGATAGTGACAGATGTTAGGGTAGGGTGCGGGTCAGGTAAGTGTGCAATAGTGACAGACTTTAGATTTAGGGGCGGGTTAAGTGAGTTAGGGTTAGGGTGCAGGTAAGGTAAGTGTGTGATAGTGACAGACCTGAGGGTTAGGGGCGGATTAAGTGAGTTAGGGTTAGGGTGTGGGTAAGGTAAGTGTGCAATAGTGACAGACGTAAGGGCTAGGGGTGGATTAAGTGAGTTAGGGTTAGGGTGCGGGTAAGATAAGTGTGCAATAGTGACGGACCTTAGGGTTAGGGTTTGGGTTAAGGTTAGTGCATAGATAGTTGTGTATGTAAGGTTTAGTGTAGGTTTGTAAGTTTTTTGGTGTGCTTGTGTTGTGTGTGTGTGTTTTTCAGGAAAGGTATTTGTTTTGTTGATTGTCGGGATTGTGGTTTGTCGGACATGTGAAGTTTCGTGTTTTTGAACTTTTGGTTTTGTCATGTCGGTTATTTCGTTGTCGGTGTTTTGGCGAGTCAGTGTTATCAGGTAGACCCGCTGTAAATTGGTGCCAGAGTGGCGGCAGGCTGAAACACTGGGATTGGCCTACCTCACTAAGCTGTGAAACATTTAATGATTTGTTACAGATGGATGACATGAAGAAATTTTGATGACACATAATAGAAAATTAAAAAAGAGATAAGGATTGGGGTGAAAGAAAAAAGAGATAGAATTAGAACTATTATATGTGACATACAATGCATCATCACAATACCACAACTATTTTATCTGAAGTTTTTCATTTAAATATACTTCCTAACAATTTTAAACTAAAATTATTGATCACTCAAAGTAATCCTTGCAATGTGCAGATATTGCACATATGCTTGGTCCAGTTATTCAGATTACAGTTAACAGCAGGGCATTTATTCCACTTGTGTAGAATTTAATTTATGTAGTATTATTAAAGAATTGCAGTATTGTATAGTTCTTACTAATGGAATTTGAACCCACAACCTCTACTACAGTCTTACACTTGACCCCGTAAATTGGTTTGTGCTACAGACTTATGCATTCATATTTGCTTTTACAGTTCAGATATGCATGCTTAGTTTGCTAGTATTGTATAGAAAACAAGAATATTTTTCTTTAACTTTTAAAGCTATAGTAATACTGCTGCATACATACCACTTGCTTCCCTCAGTCTCTCTAGATGATCAGCATGAGCTTACCTATTCGACACTATTTCAGGATTAGCTGTGAAAAGAAAAGAAAAGAACAGAAGAGCATTATACATAACAGTCTTGCCTATATTTAGCTTTCTACAGTGGATATAAAAAGTTTACACACTCCTATTAAAATGCCAGGTTTTTGTGATATAAACAAAGAGACTACAATAAATAATTTCAAAACTTTTCCCACCTTTAATGTGACCAATAACCTGTACAATTCAATTGAAAAGTAAACAAATCTGTTAGGGGAAAAATATAAAAAAATAAAAAACGTAAAATAAGCTGATTGCATAAGTGTGCTCCCACTTAAACTAATACTTTGTTGAAACACCTTTTGATTTAATTACAGCATTCAGTCTTCTTGGGTAGGAGTCTATCAGCATGGCACATCTTGATTTGTCAATATTTGCCCACTCTTCCTTGCAAAAGTGTTCCACATCTGTCAGATTGTGAGGGCATCTCTTGTGCACAGCCCTCTTCAAGTCACCCCACAGATTTTCTATTGGATTTAGGTCTGGGCTCTGGCTAGACCATTCCAGAACTTTAATTTTCTTCTGATGAAGCCATTCTTTTGTTGATTTGGATGTATGCTTGGGGGTCATTGTCATGTTGAAAGGTGAAATTCCTCTTCGTCTTCAGCTTTCTAGAAAACGCCTGAAGGTTTTGGGTCAAAAGTGACTGGTATTTTGAACTCCTCATAATGCCATCCACCTTGACTAAAGCCCCAGTTCCAGCTGAAGAAAAGTAACCCCAATGCGTGATACTGCCTCCACCTTGCTTCACCAAGGGGATGGTGTTCTTTTGGTGATGCAAAATGTTGTTTTTGCGCCAAATGTACCTTTTGCAATTGTGGCCAAAAAGTTCAAACTTGGTATCATTAGACCATAATACATTTTTCCACATGCTTTTGGGAGACTTGATGTATTGTTTTACAAATTTTAGCTGGGCCTGGATGTTTTATAAGAAAAGGCTTCCATCTTGCAACCCTATTCCCATAGCCCAGACATATGGAGAATACAGGATATTGTTGTCACATGTAGTACACAACTAGTACTTGCCAGAAATTCCTGCAGCTCCTTCAGTGTTGCTGTAAGATCTCTTGGCAGCCTCCCTGACCAGTTTTTGTCTTTTGTCTTTTTATTAATTTTGGAGGGATGTCCAGTTCTTTGCAATGTCACTGTTGTCCCATATTTTCTCCAGATTTTGATGACTGCCTTCATTGTGTTTCATGATATATTCAATGCTGTTGAAATTTTTTTGTACCCTTTTGCGATCCCTTTGATGCTTTGTAAGCTCTCTGTGAACCATGGCATTTGCTGTAGCAGGCAACTGAGTAAATGTCAGAAACATCCTACTAGGACAGCTGAACTTTATTTGGGTTAATCAGAGTCTCTTTAATTGATGGCAGGTGTGTACCCAATAATACTGAATGCTGTAATTAAATCAAAAGCTCTTTCAACAAAGTATTAGTTTAAGGGTGTGCGCATTTATGCAACCTGCTTATTGTACGTTTTTTATTTTTTATATTTTTCCCTTAACATATTTGTTTGTTTTTCAATTGAATTGTAAATGTTACAGGTCACATTATAGGTGGGAAAAGTTTTGAAATTATTTATTTTGGTCTCATTTTTTTATATCACAAAAACCTGGCATTTTAACAGGGGTGTATAAACTTTTTATATCCACTATATGTCTTATAAATTCTCTTTATTAGCATACTTACACAACTGTGGGATGTCACTGGTTTGAAACTCATCCAACCACTGGTTGAGTGTATCATTTTTGTACCTTTTTAGGTTGGTGAAGTGGTGCCTACACTGTTCTCCAATGTGTAGGATGCCGGTCACACTAGATACAGCCTTGGTCAGACAATTCAAAGTCTCAGACTTGTACTGGGAGCCAGAATATTCCCTCTGCAGAAACCTTTGGTTGTTTTGCTTTACCAGGTGTCTAATAAATATTCTGGACACCCCACCACTACTCCATAAATTGGGCACCTTCTCCTCTAACACCAGACATGTCTAATCCCAAAGCAATATCAATATCAAATAATGATTTCCCACCAATTCCTGTTATTATGTTTACTGGTAGTGCACAAACCCAAGAAATGATGCCAACCATGTTTGCACAATGTTAAGTGGAGAACAACAGTGCCAAGCAGGGAGGAAAGCAATTTTTGAAATTGGAAGGTTACTGTGACACTTGATATTAGTTTCATGGGTGATTGCTGCTGTAACTGTTAGGTGATTTAGGTTTGCAGACATGTACAGGGGGGATGAATGTCATGATCTGACACGTTTGTTTGGCTTTATACACTGCTAAAATTGATTGAGTTTAACCATGTATGTATATGACCTGACAAGGTCCTTGTATATACATTAATTTTTGTGTGTGTCTTATTTAAGTGTGAATGCCATCCATGTCCAGACAGCAGAATTATACTTACATAAACATAGTAGACAGTATACCCTCAGTCATACATCTGAACCTTCAAAACACAGTAAGGGTGTCTTAGCCCTCATACATATAAGTCCTATTGGTTCCACTATTTCTAATGATGTATAAAGTGTTATAAGTGATATTTAATATAATATAAAATGGAACAGCAGTAAAATGTCTATAATTTCCTGTATTAGAACCCAGGACCATGTATATGGCAGCCCTACACTTACACCTGTTACCACAGGTATATTGAAATATATTGAAATAACACTTCTGTATTTTCCTGTTCATTACTATAAATGGAACAGTCACAATAGTAAGCATATGTTGTACTTCTTATAGTAGAACCCAGGACCATATGTATTACCGCACTACTCTTACAGCTGCTGCCACAGGAATAGTTAAATAACAGTTGCATAATTCTCTATTCATTCTTAACTTCTGTGTGTTAACCACCATGCAACGCCACTAAGCATGTTTGTGCAGTGCCCAACAGAATTATAGAATGTATCCGGTTTGAAAGCATTGTCTGTCTGCTTCCTGTCTGCAAATGTTCAGTGCTGCAGGTGTTGGGGAAGCTTGCTAACCACCACGCATGTTGCTTAGCAGTGTTATGCAATGGAAAGCAAAAACTGCAGCAATGTATCCTTTTTTGACTTTACAGTGTCTATGCCCTGTCTGCAGGTGTTCTCTCTGCATCCTGTGTGGGCCATTTGTCCAGGTTTGAGCACTGCTAAGCATCGCACAAATGAGACAGGCACAGATAAACATGGCATTCATTGTTTCTCCATTTCCTGTTTTGCGTTAAGCCACACATCACACAAACACTGGCATTTTAAAAAAAGGAGAAATTATGAGAAAGAAAGAAAAAAAATCTATTAAATCAACAACACTACAAAAATTTATGTTGGTACACATGAAATATTTTCACACAGGTCGGGATTTGAACTCTCATGCCAATAAACCTTTAAAACACAGTAAGGGTGCCTTATTTCTCTTTGCCACAGAAAGAGCTTTGCAGCAGAGAATGAAAATCATTGTGCATACAACCAACTGCAATATCATCCATAGTACTGACAAAATATATGACAGTTGTTTGTGCATTTAATTTCAGATTTAGTGCACTGAGTGATCACACAACCAGTTATGACTATTGCTTGGATAAATACAGCTCTGTCTTATCTCTCTGTGTTTATTGCTCATTCTTGTCTTACCTGAACAGTAACCTAAGACATGCAGTCATTCTGTATCATTGTCCTTAAAATGTGTAAGGGTATTAAGTGACAATAATATACAGCTATTGAGAAATGAAGGGAAGGTTGGATGTTGCTGAACAGAAACTATGAAATGTGTGCTGCTTACTTACATTTAAAAACTTGATACAATTACTTGAGTGTGTAAGTCTAACCTGACTGTCACACTCACTGAAGGTAAGGGAGTCTAAATTGCCATTGTGTTTTCCTTCTCCCTATCAGTAATCATTCATAGTTGCAACCTATTAACAACAAACACTGAGGGAGTGCCTGCACTATGTTTACATCTGATACACAGAGACGAGTATTTGGGATTCAGCAATTGTAATGAGTTCACACCTCATTTGCATCTTCACCATGCTCACAGCCCTGAATCTACACTATAAAAAGGGAACTATGTAGCTAGGGAACCTGAAGGTAAGAAGACTTGTTTATCTGGATAACACAGAAGAAGAAATTACTTTGGGATTTATCAACACAGAGGACTACTGATCTTGATAAGAAATGTTTGCATTTTTCATCTATATACTACATATACTGAAAAGTCACTAAGAAAAATATGTTAATATATATATGTGTATTAGCAAATGCTACTTTTATCTATATGCACTTCATAGAAGTGTACTGATGGCAAAGCCATGTTTGTCAGGCATTGTACTTTCTGAGATGCACAGCCTTATTAACTGTCATCACAAGTGCTAATGTTACAACTGTTTCTCTCTTTACACTCTTCTGTTATTTCCATGAAATGTAAATGTCCTATATTGTCAATGACATGGTGGCATTAGCCTTCTAGGATGGCCCATCCACACCTGTAGTGGAGTGCTGGCCACAGGTAGAGGTGACTGGCAGTTGCATAAAATTTAATGTTCTGTGGTAAATGTGTACATGTGTTTCAGGGGCAGTTTATTTGATAGCACTTTTAGCAGTTCACTGACAGTTTGTTAGCAAAATGTGTTATTTGCCTGTTGTTTTGAGGGTGGGGAGCCAAGTTCCATTTCTGTGCTAGCACAAACAAAAATTTGCTATTGCTACTCTCCTTATTTTGGATCCAACCTTGCTTTGTATGTGATTGTAATATGTTACAACCACATAATCCCATTTTATATTTGAATATCTTGACTGTTTTTTTTTTCTCCAGTGGGTAATAGTGAAATGCTACCTTTTATATGTTATATCTAAGCAGGACTTTTATTTATGTGATACTTATGTGCATTATCCTTCTTTTGCGTTTTATGCCACCTAAGACTATGGTATGCAGGCATCTCAATCCCCACAAACCCCCTTTCAGTGACCCTGAGAAAGAAGTCATTGTGGAAGCACTTAGGCAACATGCTGTCTTTCTGCTTGAGAGGGGATGTGGGGATATGTCAGGTAGAATGCAAATTTGGCAGCAGGTAGTGGTTTATGTGAATGCAGTAGGTGGCCAGAGCAGGACATATGATCGGGTGCACCATAGGGCCCTGATATGATTTTTTCAGCCTGGAGGAGAGTAGCTGCAATGCCCCATGAACAGCTGGCTACCAGAGAGGCCTACTACATAGCCACCACTGACACCAAATGAAGAGTTCCTGTCCACTGTCAGGGATTGAGACAGCTCACTGGAAAATGCACAGCATGTCATTTATGTTGTTGCTGCTGTTTCAGGGAGGACAAGTATGTTCCAGGAGGAACTTCCAGGTAGGCTTACCTATCTCAATTGTTAAATACTTCTTGTATAGTAAAATATTGACAGCAATACTTAAATTCTGTTTAACATTAAATTTATTTTGGGAGGGAATAGTTGTAGATTGATACCATTAACAACACATTCTGGTTGATTACACATGGGCTTGGGGTGGACGTGTCATCCAAGATCTTGTTAAAAGTATCTTTAATGGACATATTAAGGGCAAAATGCTTTAACCCCTGTGTTACTGTTCATTCTAAGGATGGTGTCCTTACCTTTGCTTAACTTCTTCCAGGACTATCCACCATAGGGGAGCCTACAATCATCTGCACATGGTAAGCCAAACATTTTTATATCAGTACTGCTAAGCAGTTCAAAGAAATATTTAGTTTATGATGTGGGTGTCAGGTCTGTTATGTGTATTGCTGTACTGTCTGCAGTAGTGACACCACTGTTTGCTAGCATATATTGGACAATAGTAGTGTAGGTATTCATTTTTTTCCTGTGTGTGTTGCATATTATCACAGGTGATCCTGACAATAGAAGTGTAGGACTCCTACCACTTGATGTCAGAGTATCAGCAGATTGTGATGATGATGATGATGGCCAAACAGAGGCGCAGTCAGTGGGTGCAGAGGTTGAATCTGACACTGAGGGTGACATTCAGCCATACCCTGTGATTCCATCGGACACAGCCAGTAGGCCTATGCTAGCCCATTCCAGTGAGCCCTTAGATATTGGACAGATGGAGGGTGAGACACTTGATTGGGGTAGTGTGTTTACTATGGCTTTGTTGCCTGTTGACTCTGGCCACAGACAAAGTGTGGTCAAGGTGCCACTCAGGAGGGTTGTTAGGGGTGCTCAGAGGAGGCCTGCTGTCCATCCTCTACCTGACCCAGGTGTGTCTTCTTATGCCACTCAACGTATGTTAAGAGCCATCATGGAGGCGCAGGCAAGTTCCAATAGGTCCACCAGAGAAATGCTTATGGTTGTAGATATGCACAGGCTGACATGCGTGACTGCTTCCTCTGCATTGCTGATTCAATGGATTGGATGAATGACATGTTGGAACAGGCAATGTCTGTAATGGAACGTTTGCTGGGAGGGGAGCAGCATCTACGTGGGTGTAGGTCAACCACATCATCTGATGTTAGCCAATGTGGCCATGCCTGATCATGATCCCATGTGAACTACTTCCACTGCTACGTCGGTGGTTGAGGTGTCCATACCCAGATGTGGCAGGCCATGGGATCATGGTCCTGGGCATCGTTGTGAGGAGAACTCATCCAACAAACATCAGTCACATTCAGGTAGCAGCAGTGCATCTGACTGTGGGAGCGGATGTACCAGTGCAATTCCTGGCAGAAATCAAACAAACAAGAATCCAACTACTAACCACACCAGAAATGTGGAAAAAACAGCAAAAGTCCAGATAAAATTCCACAGATTTATTAACAACAGACAGTTAAGTGCTTTTGTCCCCAAGTGGGACTTCTTCAGAACCTATCAATTTGATAAAACAATAAAACACTTAAAACACTTAAAATTATACACACATAATTTTAAGTGTTTTATTGTTTTATCAAATTGGTTCATTGAATGTCACATTATTAGTTTGAGATGTATTTAAATGGCTTGTGTTTTAATAATGGCAGTTCTGAAGAAGTCCCACTTGGGGACAAAAGCACTTAACTGTCTGTAACTAATAAATCTGTGGAATTTTATCTGGACGTTTGCTGTTTTTTCCACATTTCTAGAATGGGTACAAGTCCTGGCAAAGCCATCTCTCATGGTTGGGTGCCACAACAATGAACTGCCACCTCTACTATGCACGGCTCACACCTGTCCAACATACCAAGACATAGAGCTAGTACAGAGATTGGCTGTGTTCTTGCAGACACACACCAATTTCACCTGGAGTGCTTATACAGACACACACACAACAGTTACATCATTCAGCCTTGAAGCTTAAAGCTCATTTTATCTTACTGGCCATTTGTTACTTTATCCAAATGTCTGTCTGTTTCTATTTCTTACTTACACACAGAAACTTACCTTTAGTGTCAGCCTAGGCTTCCTGCCTCCCCCACCACACACACACACACACACACACACACACACACACACACACACACACACACACACACACACACACACACATATGCACACACACGCACACACACGCACACACACGCACACACAGATAACTGTGCCATATCCTTGTTTTCTATCTTTTGGATTCAGGGATACATAAGGTTTGTGTCTGATGCTCAGGGTGCATAGCTGACTTATTGCTTAGCATATCTGTGTTTGTGATGTTGTTTTGCTAATTGTACTTTTGACATATTTTGCTCTTATAAAATTAGACAGTTGATAGAATCAAAACTGTTTTCTGCATCAGTATTTTTTAAAAATCTTCTGAGTGTTGTGGTCTGAAAGTGAAATGTGTCTCATTACTTTCTAACTTCTCTCTTTAATGATTTTCCAGTACAAAAGTATGAGGCCAAACTGAGGACATTCAGTGACCATCAAGCACTTTTGAGAGGTATGAATGTGTGAATCTTTCATGCCTGAGGCCTATTACTTGATAGAGGACACATGTATTCTTATATGTCTCTGCTGTCACATGTTCAAGTTATTGCTGTACAAATCACCCACTTTTTATTTACTTACATTAACAAGTAACAACATGCATGGATATGCCATTCATTTGTATTATTATACAATTATGTTTTAACACTCCAGGTTGAACACTTACCTTGCAAATCCACAGTCACTACAGTTTTAGTTCAGGGCAGCGTCTGTCTGATGCTAGGAATATACAAACATTACATGGGTATGTAAAGGTTGTGAGCGTTGCCTGGCATCAATGTTAGTATATGTATGTGCATAGGATGAAGGTTTTAGTGGTGAGTGAGTAATTCACTTATGCATTGTCTGTTACCCAATGTGAGGGCATATTGAGCACACCTACATCTGCCTCGGCTCACAGCTGCTGCTGATTCCCCCTCTGACAACTCACCTGCATGTGGCTGTAGTGACCTTGCCATTGGTTGTGGGATGTGTGCCCCTTCTCCTTATTGATCCTGCTGAAGCTGTTTTCTAAGGATGATGTTGTGAAACATGGCACAGACAGTGAATATTTCAGTACATGTACACGAATTTCACTTCAGGGCTCCCCCAAATGTACCTAGGCAGCAGAACCGTGACTTCAGCAGCCCAAACATATGCTCTATGATATTTCTGGTTTGAACTTATGCCTCATTATGGCATTTTTCAGTGGGTGTGTGTGCATTTCTGATGGGCATCATCAGCCTTGGTTGCAGTGCATAACCTGCATCCCCCAGTAAATGACTCTGTGAGATATCACCCCTAGTGAACATCTGAATTGGGAGGTGTGCCAGATATGTGAGTTGTGGTAACCGCCTGGGTTGACAGCACACATATTCAAGATGATTCCCTTAGCATTACACACATCTTGGCAGTTAATGGAGTGAAAGCCCTTTCTACTTTTGTAGACCCTTCCCTGTTCCCCAGGTGATGTCTTGATTTCTATATGTGTACAATCTATGGCACCCAGTATTTCAAGGTAGTGTGCTACAGGGCAGAACCCCTGCATATTTGTGGCCTTGTCCTCAGGAGTACAGGGAACATATATGTGGTCACTGGCATGTTGGGGCATAGCATTAAGGAACTGATGGAGGATCCTAGATGCTGATGCCTTTGACATCCCCAGCATGTCCCCTGTTGGTCTCTAAAACATTCTTGCAGCCAAAATTCTAAGTGCTACACATACCTTTGTCTCCACTGGTATCGGTTCCCTTGGTTTGGCCTGGGTCTGAGTTGAGGACGACAGATGTTGTTGAGTTCCTGTAGTGTCTCTCTATCTAACCTAGTGCTCTAGAATTTCCACCTCATGCAGATTGTGATAAGTTAACCGGGGTCTGAAAACTCTTCTGTTTCTTGGCAGTAGTCTATTAGTAGTAGTAGCAGTAGAGACTTCAGCCTGTTGCATATGCACATGAATTAAAGCAACAGCACCTCCTAACATTGTTTCTGCGTGGACTCCTTTTCATGGCTGCATTCCAGAAGGTTTTGGAATTCACAGGGAAAACCAGCACTGAGTCTACACTGTTGCTTTATAGCTTGTTGAATAGCTTCTCCATCTTGAATTGGGAGATTAGCATACAGTTCAGCTGCTTATGCTATAATTAGCATGCCAAAGTGTTTACTGTGGTTGTGCAGCTCTACACACCATGTACATCTGCTTACTGAATACAAAACAGCCATGCACACAGTCCTAGTGGACTGTGTAGGTTTTATTGAATCTGCCCAACTGTTTAATTGATAACTGTAACAAGAAAAAACTTATGAAGCAAACATTTTTGCAGGAGGCAAGTCCTCCCCCAATTCCTCATCTAGGAGACTACTTTCCCCATGTCCTTTGAATGTGGTATAGTGTGAATATTCAGTGAAAGTTTTCTTAGAGATATTTCTGAGATAAACTGGCACCTGGTCGGTGCTATCAGTGAAATATGTGCATCTGAAATTCAGCTACACCCTCCCCCCCAATCTTCTTAAGTGTCTGTCTGACTCTGCTACTCAGGAAGATTGCTTGAATATCATCCTTCAGTGGATGAATTCTAGAGCTGCCACCTTTTGAGATGTCCCAAGGAAAACAGAAAGGGGGTGGCCAAAACTATGATGTTAGAATAAGGTGTGTCCAGGAATGGCTGTAGTCAAGGGGTGTGCCCAATGAAGACTATGCAGCATGGACATGGAGATGGCAGAGGTTTAAAACTGGACAAGTCGGTTACCATTGTTAGAGTAACTGCCTGATCTTTTTCCCTCCACAGCATCTTTACTTACACATGCTAACCCCATGGTCGCACAACAGTAGGAAAGGAGAAAATTCCCAGAAAGTGGGAGGATACTGGATAATTTGGGGTGTCTGCCAGTGGTTTAGTAGGACTGACATTTCATATGACACTAGCAGTATAACACAACATGGTTCCTGTGGCTCTGTAGAAAGTTATGTAAACAACTGAAGTTAAATAAGAAAACAAAACATTCTAAAGTATCTAGAAGAAACCAAGTAATAAAATACTAATGTGGAAAGCCAGATACAAAGCTAGTAATAAAAACAAGATATCCAGAGTGTGTGAGAGGGCTGAGCTACCAGCAATGAAATCTAATAAATAAAACTGAATTAGTTCCAATATGGCCACCAGATAGGAAGCATGTACTTCTACCTGCTCTCAAAATAGAATTTAATCTAACCAAATCACTTGTGGCTACTATACTAAATCAAACAAAAAAAGTCAGTCAAAACAATATAAGGAGATTTGTAAATTTACCAACTTGCTATTCATCTTTGGAAAAGAAGCTTTTTTTTAACCAAAAATCTCTAAAAGACTGTGACACAGTGGTGAATCTGGATACATGTGCTTGGACCTGCCAGACTTGAATAAGCTGTCTAAAAGAATTAAAAAAAAGAGAAAAATCCAATCAAAATGGAACAAATGGAATCACAAACCACTAAGACTAAACTTTCTCTTGTTAGTTTTCCTGAAAAGGAATCTTCTTCAAAAAGACAAAAAACAAACAAATCGCATCCTGAAACTGCTAAGCAAGTACAAAAAGCAAAGAATAAGCAACCATTCACATTAGAAGACTTCAAAGAAGCTCTTCTTCCCCTTCAATCAGAAATACAGGCATTCTCTACAAAGCTAACATCATTTGGAAATAATTTGGAACATATGATGGCAAGAATGGAGCAAAACGAAGCTAAAACCCTTAACAATGAAATAAAAATACAAGAACTACAAAAAGCAGCTGTAGATAGAGACAGCACCATCACAGAAATGAAACAGAAGATCATTGACTTAGAGGCAAGAGCTAGACGTAACAACATATTAATCAGAGGCATACCAGAGAAATATGATCATTCACAACTTCCTGTAATTGCAAAGGAAATCATTAATATTGTGCTAGACAACAAAGAGCTATCTAAAACAATCACAATCGAGAGAACACATAGAGCGCTAAGAAAGGCTCAAACATCTGAAACACCTAGGCAAGTTTATGCTAGAATTTTAAATGCAGAACATGCACAATCTATAATAGTCAATGCCAAAAAAAAGAAAAGCATCTCCTGGAATGGCTATAGAATTACAATAGCACAAGATTTGCCTCTTCCAATTAAGCTGTCAAGACAAACCCTATCCCCTTTTTGCAGTTACTTGCTGAATAAAAACATTAAATTTCAAATGAAATACCCGGCGACTCTCTGCTTCCAATACAAGAGCGTCAATTACTCAGCGAAAACTGTCCAGGAGGCTAAATCAACATTTACCAATGCGTTCAAAGAGGTACCTACCAACATAGTTTAATTTCAAGCTATTAGGAAAATCTTGATCACCGATGGATGCTTCCCACATGTCTCTATTCTTTTCACTGTATGAATAAAGCCAGAAACCAGGCCAAGGTGAAACTGTACCTACCGTCTTAAAATTCCATCTTCGGGCCTAGTCTACAAGCAAATTTTCAACCCTTGCCATCTGACCATACAAGTCACATCCAGGATATGACAAAGCCATTAGTGCACAAATAAAAGCTTCCGAAGCAATATACAAACTGACTGTTCAGAACTAAATGTGGTAAAAAGGGGAAAAGAAAAGAAAATGACAGAATATAAAAATACATAGCCTGGCACTTATCAAAGCTATTAGATCACTGCATAATCTACACGTGAAACCTAAATATTATAATTCTAATTAACTCACGTTTGTACTAGATTGTTGATATAGCAAAGATCATCCTCACTTGTCATAAGCCCATCAGTATCCAAGCCGAGAACTGTAAAAACATCCAACTAAAGCAAACATACTCCTAAATTAAACCGACGATTATACTCCCTGCCATAATTATCCTTGAAATCAACTTCCACTTGACAAGGAACATCTTAATGGACAACTGAAACCTATTTTACAATGTCTCCAGAGTAAAAGGGGAAAAGGGAAGATAAGAAAAGGGAAAGAAAGGGGAAAGAAAAAAAGAAGAAGAAAACAGGAAAAGAAAAAAAAAGGGAAAAACAAATGGAAACTCAAGGCAACCCAACAAACTTTTTGTGTTCCAGACAAAGCAATACAGCCAATGTATCTCTCATTCTCTCTCTAGAAATGGTGAGTTGCTAGAGCCTATAAATAAAAATGAAGGAATCTGCAAGACATCGAGTACCTGAAGAGGTTTGATTCTTCCAGTCCGGACTCTGTGTCGATATTGCGAGCCTGGTTTCAAGGGATATAAGATAAAGGTGCCTGACTCTCACCTAAGAACAAAAGACTGACCTTTTGAAGAGGCAATGCGCATGGCAAAGCAAGAGGGGTGGAGCTACCACACAGTTGGCGCGGAGCTGAAAACACATATGTATACATAGTTTTGCAAACTCTGATTCTACGGTCTATGCATTTTTCAAAGTATGAGGCCCATCTCAGTTGGCAGTATAGCTCTTGAACTCTCTATGCCCTAATATAAAATTTGATATTATAACAAATTATTTTATAGAGTAGATATCCTCACTCAAACAACTTTTATGCCATACAAAGGTTGTTTCAGACAAAGTGTATGTCTCACGAGTACACATTAGGCTAAGTTTATACATCATTAATGAGTTATTCTAAACATAAGAGATTAAACTTAACATAATAGTAAGCGATTGCTGTATTTTAGTACACTGTTTCTATATCCAGTTTGACTATTAATTATAACTGTATCGCAAGCTGACAAATACATGTACCTGCTAACCCCTGTGCCTACTACCTCCTTAAAAGAATTATATTGAAAATAAGTTTTTAAGAAAAAAAAGATATGGCAAAACCTCACAAGGGCATTATTCCCACAAACAAATAACATAGACAATTAGTAAGAACTAACAAAAAGCCTAGCTGTGAAACTCTATACATTGTAGACACACAGAGAATGTGAAAACATTACACTGTCAGCAAGTTACTCAGGACCAATTATTTGGTCCATGATCTCTAAGCACGGCCACAGAAGGCTCGAAAGATACAGAAAAAATTAAAATACAGACAAACAATTGTCTTAGATATTATACATAAGAATACTTCAGATTACACAATGCGATAGCATTGCAAACTGAGCCTCATACAGACAAATAAGAATATAATACTGTAACCCCCCCTCCAACTGGTGGTGCAGGCTTCCTGTTTTCCTATGAGTAGATGTTTGTAAAAATAATACTGCTATTAAATGACAGAGGTTTATAAACCTGGTTATCAGTACAGAATGTAGAAAATAGGAACACTAAATGCTTAGAGCTACTGAAGCAGCCAACTACCCAGAATAAATACCATTTCTACACTGGGTTGACTAATGACAATATGAGAATTTGTGGGAGATTTCCCATTGTAACTATACTACTGCTTGGACTACACACAAATACCATGTCAACAGGGTCGATAAAGGGGCAGAAAATAAACTAGCGCCCCGCTCTTTCCCCCTTCTGTATGGAGAGGGCTTATCCAGCGAAAAACTGAGCACTATCTGACTATCTCCCATTTGCATAATAGGCGTAAACAGGCCACAACACATTAAATGTAGCCTTACAGCTGATAGACAGGGGGGTTCCAAACTGTACATTAAACTCCCTTCAAATTTTTGACACACAGAATGGATAGCATGAATAGAGGGACCTAACAGAGTAACACAGATCTAACGCATACAAGATACCAGGAAAGTCTACCAATACTATCTGCTTGTCAATGTCAAACATGATAAGCGGATGAGAACTAAGCCCTGCACGCCAAGTAATCTGGAATGCAGTAGAAAAGGACCTCTTGTATACTATATACTCACAAATATATACAAGAAAAAGGATTCCAAGCCTGCTTCAGTAAATAAATAAAATAAGGTAGAGGAGTGGAATCCTTACTTTGTGCCTCCTACACCCATAGCCAGCTTCCAGACAAAATAGATTGATCCATTATCGCTCCACAGACAAGACCTGGATAACTAAACAATCCTAAGTGGCCAAAATACTTCTCTAACTTTGAACATGTCATAAAAGAAAGTATCGCTGAATTGTGCAATAAGGGGAAATTACACCATAACCTGTCTACTACATGTCTGCTGGAAAAAGAGGAGGACAAGAGACGTATATCAATAAAGTAGGATGAACAGTTTTTAAACTTTGGCTGGTTTGTTCAAAGATGACTGGAAAGAGATCTAAATAACAGGAATTATCTGTTAAAGTGTTAACAAGAGCTACTTGTGACTCAGCTAATTGGTACCTCATGGCACTATAGCAAAGATATTAGATGTCAAGTGAGGCTTAAAAAGTGTAGAATATCTCGCTTATTCTTGACTGTTAATGTCTCAGCCAAATAGTAAGTGATATCTAAATGTTAACAAAACTGTTGTTATTATTGAGGTTATCAAGTTCAGTGTAGTTACATGCTCATTATAACTGAAGTGAATTCTCTGTATAATATTCTAGAAGGGAAACAGCATGATTCTCATTTACACTAACAAAGACTTAAATGAATAATTAACTGCTTATAGAACTATATATACAAGACAGACAAAGACTTAATTAACCTTAGAAGATAAAATATTATACACTAATAATACAATTAGTATTTTGAGTTTTTTTTTTTCTTTTTGTTGGAAGCTATAAGGGCAGATAGACTACATATGACTTATTGATTTCCTTTGTATATAAATTGCCAAAAAACAATCTACAATATTTTAGTCCATGAGTGCATAAATACTAACAAATATTTCCTGATGCATATAAACTAATAACACCTAAAGCACAACCAACAGCCTTAAATTAATTGATCATTAGGATGGTCTAAGTAAAACCCTTCGACTAGAGCTAATTTTTTCCTTAATTAATCAAGAAAATCATTATAAAATAAAATCAGTATATCATAAACCATTGCAGGCAAGAAACTTGTATCGTGTTAATATCTGATGGATCTTAGAAGGAAAGCAGAAATTTGTATTATAGTTGGATTTGTAAATATGTTTCTAATACCTCTTACAGATAATAGGAGATTGTGGATACGCACGGGTGGGGGTCTGCAATGGGTGGGTTGTCGCTCATTAATTATAGAATTGTTACTAACACGTTACCCGTACTACATACCTAATCAATCATAGCATTCCTATGGAAATTCTAAACAACACTTTAATTACCACACTTACCATATTTGCATTCAAACACAACTGACAGTAAAGACAAAATAACACACACACTGGATTCATGGAATGTTAAAGGTCTCCAAAACAATAGGGAAAAAAAAGCTAATTTTACATCTCATCTTTAAGTCAGAGGCTGAAATAACACTTATTCAGGAAACCCACATGACCACAGCTCAATGGGAGAAGGAAACAAAAAAAGAGCTGGGTAAAATCAATCATAGCTGCTGGAAATGATACTGCATCTAAAGGGGTCGCAATAATAATTAAAAACTCCTTCAACGGCACTATAAAAATAAGTGACTGTGATTGTAATGGTAGGTGGTGCTACTTGGTCTGTTCCCTTCCATTTTTCAATAGAAACATCTTAATACTGAATGTTTACGGTCCCTGTATGTTCCAAACTGCATATATTTATGATATATACGAAATCTTAGAAAAATTCCCCAATCATTTATATCTAATAGGTGGGGACTGGAATATGACTATCAGACCTGAACTAGATAGAATGAACAAACAAAGTAAACAACCTGTTGACTTAACAAACCTCATAAATGAACTAATAGAAGATTTTAATATATTTGATCCCTTTGAACTGTTCAGACATGACCCTGGAACCAGTAGATTCACATTTTTTTCATCGCCTCATAAATCATGGTCTAGAATAGATTTTTTTTTTAATTTCAACAAATTTCAAAAAATATGAAATAAAATACCACTCAGAACCTAGAACCCTGTCTGACCATGCAAAAATCAACTTAAAAATAAACGTGACTAAACTATGACACAAGAAGAGTATGCAATAAATTGGACCCTAAACCAGAACCTATTAAAAAACGAGGAACTATGCCAGGAAGTAAGAGAACTTCTTAACCAAACCAACAGTAATTTAGAAAGAATAAACATTCCCTTTGATATACACTAAGGCAACACTTAGAGGTATATTAATACAAAAAGCATCAATACTCAAAAAACAAACCAAATCCCAAATTGAAAATCTAGAACTTAAATTAAAAAACCTTGAAATACAAATGCAACATAACCATGCCTCAGAACTCGGGAATCAGATCACCTCTGTACAAAAACAACTACAAGAAGCACAAATGAACCAGCTCTCCCTCATTGAACTTAGACTTTTACACAGATATGCTGAATGGGCCCAAACTCCCTCTAAAATTCTAGCCAGAATAATCAACATAAAGCCTCCCCCTTCCAGAATAAAGCAAATTAAACACAATAATAAATCATTCAGCTCGGATAAGGATATCATAAAACTTTTCGAAGAAATTTATCGAGAGATCTATGGCCCACACCCTTTTGAAGACGAAATAGCATCCAGTACTTTTCTGGAAGATTTGCAATTCCCACAAATAAATGACACTCAAATAAAATCCCTTAAAGCACCAATAACTACTGAAGAATTACTTCTAGCTATCAACAAAATGAAACTAGGATAATCCCCAGGCCCTGATGGTTATACATCAGAATTTTATAAAGCCTTTGCGAAACATTTAACCCCAATCCTACTCAAAGTATACAATTATATAATAAAATTTGGGGTTAAAGATCTATACATAAATAATTCTAAAACAATTTTCATCTTAAAACCTAACACATCGGGCTTTAACCCTAGTGACTACCGCCCAATTACATTAATTAATCTTGACATAAAAATATTAGCAACAATATTGGCTAACAGACTGAGCAAAGTACTTCTCTCTATCATATCTCCTGAACAGTTAGGCTTTATGAATAACAGACAAGTCTGGGATAATACGTTAACAATAGAAGCAATAACAAATATGACGGTCAAAGATAAATCTCCTAAGTATGCACTTTCTGTTGATGCACAAAAAGCATTCGACCGAGTCAATCGAAATTTCTTGTTCAAGATATTAAAACGTTTTGCTCTTCCTGAGGAATTTATTGCTATGGTTAAAGTCTTATATAAAAATGCCACCACCACATTACACATAAACAAAAAGAACTCATACCCCATACATATAATCAACGGCACTAGGCAAGGATTCCCACTATCCCCATACCTGTTTAAACTTTACTTAGAAGTCCTCCTGCTAAAGTTAAGTCAAAAAACATTTAATCACCCTTTATGCATATCAAATGTTCAAATTAAGTATATGGCATTTGCTGATGATCTCAACATTTACTTTCAATATCCCTCCACTGATCTAGTTAAAATTCTAAACTCTATTGATAAGTTTTCTGCGATCTCAAATTATGCTATGAATCCGATTAAGTCCAAATATTCCCGTTAAATCCTTAGTCATAAGGAAATTTTCTTTCCAGACTCAAAGATTAAAATAGAATATTCACTCAAATATCTAGGAGTCACATTTATTCACCCGCAGAAAGAAATTATAAAAGAAAACCTCTATATGACTTGGTCAAAAATCATAAAAGATTTGGACAGATGGAAAAGTTTAAACCTCTCTCTTCTCTCCAAGGCATCAGTCATAAAAATGAATATACTCCCTAAAATATTATTTCACTTTCAAGCTGTTAGCCAATGCGTCCCAAAAAATTCTTCTCCAGAATGAAAATAATACTGGGCAAGTTTATGTGGCACCCGAAGAGCATTAGAATTAGTTACAAAAAACTAATACTACCCAAAGAAAAAGGCAGCTTAAGTCTTCCTGACTTTCAGATATATTATCATATTATCAATGCTAACCACATTATACGTTTAACCCAGTATGAACCCTCAGACGCCGACTGGAAACCTCTTTGGATATAAATCTACTACCAGAACCTAAGCACTTCTAATATAAACCCCAAAGTCATTCCCTTCCTAAACAACAATACCTTAAGAAATTTTAAAATACATCCCATAATAATTAATAAGGTAACATGCTTTCAAAAGCTTGTCACATCTTTAAACATAAGGAACTCCTTAATTATGGCACAACCAATACACATGAATCCTGAAATTAGATTAAATACCAATATGTTAAACCTAGAAAAAGATCCAAACATTAAACACTGTACAATATGGGACTTTTATCAAATAAAAGATCAACCCTTAAGTTATTTTGTAGATCACTTGGCATCAAATAAAGCATACCACTTAATCATTAAGCAAATATTATATTTAATATCCCTGAAAACATCGGAAATCAATGTAACTCCACAAGAATTCCAGCTATACCAGCAATGCGTATCTTACTTACTACAAAAAAAACAAAATGTTATCAAAAAATTATAGAGTAATCATCCAAACTAAATACCAAAATTAAATTCTATACTCAAATTATTGGATGACCAAAGTGAGAAATTAACAACCGAACAAAAATTAGCGGCGATTGATATAACTATAAAACTTACTCCTTTCAAAAAATTAATTTATACTCAAATCATGATCAATAACAACACCTACCATACACCACTCTTTCTAAGTAAAATAGATCCTAATTCCTCACCATTTTGCCCCACATGTGATAACACAATAGCTGATACTCTCCATATTTTCTGGTCTTGCAAAAATGTCCATAAACTTTGGTGCTCTCTAAGAGTAAAGTTAGAGAAATCAGGCTATATGAAATCTACCCTCTCATGGGAAATGTCAGTATTAAATATTTTTCCCAATACATATACACTAGAATCCAAACATATCATAGTAACATTAAGTGCACTACTTAAATCCTACATAGCTCTCAATTGGCTGGACAGATCAAAAATTTCCTGGTCAGAATTCAAAACTATAGCTATTCAATATGTTTTGGCTAACAAATTAAAAACTGTGAGTCAAAAGAAACTAACCTATTTCAAGAAATACTGGAAAAAGCTTATAGAAATCTTATCCTAAATGTGCACTAAAACCAGAGCATATTACTGCTACCCCAATACCAAAACTAATCTTTCTCACAACACAGTCTAGAGACTATGTATATCATACACTGAAAATGCTATGATAAATGCATTAAGTATACCAACGTCTACTAATACATCTATATTTTATTTTACACTTTAACACAGTATCCTTCCAGAGTGACAACCCAGTGTAAATAATGTAAATATTATAAATAGTTCCTTTGATAATACGGCTGTATAATTATAATTTTTTTTTCTCTTAGGAAATAACAATGGTTAATGACAAAAAATTGTATAAATATCTAGATGTTTAAACTTGTAATGAGATTCCTATTAAATTGTATGTCACATATTTTGTTTGTCATTTATTAATGTTCACTATATTTAATTATGCACCAGCAAGGACAAACTCATAGGAATATCGTGAGCTATGCTATTCTGTGCTATTTGATCCTATGCAATTCCATTGTTATTTTATTTCTACTATGTATTAACTGTTTATAACAATCAAAAACTTGGAAAATGAAATAAAATTTAATTTGAAAAAAAAAAAAAAACTGAATTAAAAACCAGAATTATGTTCTGCTAGATTATATCTTCAATGGTGCCATAAAATAGAGCCATAGACAGGGTAACTGATAGTTTCTATGTGTAGTGAGCCAAAATAGATATAAATAAGGGCACACCTTGCTAGGAACAAACATTTCCATCGCTGACAGAATACAGTATGGGAACTAGAATGGATGGAAGTGGGGATTAAATATACTTACAATTTTAGAGAAGTGTCTGCTGACAGAGAGCTAACCCTACAAGTATGACATTAGTAGCTGATGTTTTAGAATAAACCTTGATTTCTAATGAATGAAAAATGGTTACCTTTCAGGGAGATGTCCTTCCAAAGTGGAGAGCCTGAGCCTTTGAATGACTGACTCAGATAGTGACTGGGGCATTGAGTATGGCTTAAGGTATGTATGAAAGAGGAACACATTTGCAAATATTCCATTTAAAATAAGAAAGGTTATATATATGTCACAGGGATAGCTCTACAGGTTCAAGCACTGCACTATTTCATAGTGTTGCAATGTTGCAGTGCTATTTACTGGTTTAGAGCCATGTTAGACCATATGTGAGAATAGTTTTCAACAGACTTGCCATGTAGGCCAAGATGCCACATAACATATCTATCGGGCTTTTAAACATTTCCAAGTATTGGATGCTCTCAGTACACTTGGAAGAAGCTCTTTTTCTTTCTTTTATAATAATTGTGTATTACTGTTTGTTCTATATTTGAAGCTTATGTACTTATTATAATTTCTTGAATAAATGTACTGTTTGTCCCCAGGTCTTCGCTGACAATGGGCTCAAGCTCAGGCAGACTAAATAGGTCAACAAATGTCAAAATAAATAAAATTTAAAAATAAATGTCAGCTTGTATGCATAAAGTTACTGTTATGTATTCCCATATTGTGATTGATAAAATATTTTCTAAAGTATGCTTGCAGAACCTAATCTTTCAGACATTTATAAACCCAGATCAAATCACCTCTTAGCAACTGGTAAAATATAGACTGAAGATTCAGTTTGACCAGCCTGTGGATGTAGCCTGAGATCCTCATACAAGAGATTTGCGTCATAAAGTACATCTTGCACCCTTCTAACTTGTAAACGTTACTATTACTATAAACATAAAATTCCATGTCATATTCTATAATTGGCTGCATAAGTGGCTTATGTATTGCTATAAGGATGACTGCATTCCTTGAAGAGGTAGTACGTCAATTGGTTTTAAAAGTAAAAAAGTTTCCTAACATCATGTATTGTAGAGTTTCATTACTGTCAACCATTAGACCAAGTTTCTTAAACAGGGCACATATAGTTAAAAGTTCAGTGTTAATAGTCTGAGGATTTATATGTATATTTTGTTTGCACTGCCAAGGTGTATAATTTTACATTTTGGATTATTTAAATCAGTTTTGTTGATCCAAAAAGCTGTTTTTTCACTGATCTTGGACATTTCTTATCATCCCTGCTATCTTAGCATCATCTACAAATGTAGACACCCTTGTACGATGTATTGATGTTATTGTAGATACAATGATATTAAACAAAAATGGATGAATTTAGAATGAGATTTGTAGAAAAGATTAATGATCAACCACTAATGATGTAAACCCTGCATGAGGATTGTACCATATATCATTAAGTCATTGTTCTCTTTTCAAAATCATTCTGTGACATACAGTAAATTGTATCTATTTAGTTAGTTACATAGTTAGTTAGTTATCTGTTTTTATTTACCAGGAAAGTCTGACTGGGATAAAGCCATTTTTCAGAGGAGGCCCAGGGAGAAAAGCTCTACATTTAACACCAGTTTTGACAGCTACATAAAATACAGGCCTATATCACATTGTCGAGTGCACTAAACATCAAACACCTCTTTGTTGAACCCTATTTGTCAAATCTTCATCTGTCGAATGATCATTTCAGCAAAACTTTTTCCCATGTTAAATAACAAGTTGACCAACCTACTGACCACAACAAAAACAGCATTATTTAGAACCCACCCTGGTGGGGGCTGCACCCCCCACACCCCCTAACTAAATATACCAGCTCTGAGATCGATCTACAGTGGAGGAAAAGGGAAAATTTCCAATAGTAACTCACTGGTTACTGACCCTGGGAAAAAGTTCTCTGAAATAAATGATGGATGAAGACTTTGTCAAATAGGGTTCGATGAAGAGGTGTTCAACATTTAGTGCATTCGATAACATGATATAGACCCTAAAGTACAGTTACATGATATCAGAAGGAACACAAAATATTGGTAAGTGTACGTACATGACAGAAAAGAATGGCAATAGCTTACATGAGCATCGTTTAGAAACTAATCACGTAAATGCCTTGCATAGGTATATGTATATAGTGTTGAATGTTTACTCAAAATAGACAGGCTTGTATATAGCAAAGAGAGCTATAACACTGAAAAACATGCTATAATATTACCTGCAATTTTTAGCAATTAAAAAAAAAATGAACAGAAGACCCAGCTTAAGTATGAAACTATCAGAAAGGGGAGAATGTGGTTGATAAAGAAATATATTATGATATATTACCAGTAGAGCAAATATGAACATATTGTTACATTTAGAAGTGAGAAGTGACCTAACTAAGAAAGTGAGAATGGTTGGGGCTACTTGGACTGTTATAAGGAGTATTAGTTTTGCACAGATGAGCAGAGAGTGTGATGAAACTATTTAGCAAACACACAGTGAACAGCTGAATCAACAAAAACTCCACTAGTAACCAAAAGACAGGGCAAAAAAAAGGGCAGCAACAGCAGTAGTCCAATGAAGGTCTATCCCTCAGCAGTGTACCAGGATAACAGGAAACACATAGCTCCCAGCAGTACAAATTGAATAAAACTTTATTTGATTGAAGCGCTTTTCATTTCAACGCATGAAACTTCTTCAGAATAAATAATCTATTCATTGTTGTTCTTAAATACACATGGTGAGTTGGTACAAATTTAAAAATCAACCATTTCATTGGATGCTAGTTCCAAACAATTAACTTTGAGTAACCATAGAACAATCACAGAATTTTAAAAGTAAAGGTGCATGTTTTTTATATTACATAAAACAACCACTTTAAAAATATACACTTTGAAAATATGTATGCCCATAAATGCAGTTTTAAATATTTTGTTGTTTTGTATTCTAGTGTAAACAGGAAAAAAACAAGAAAAAAAAGAAAGAAAAAACAGTGCCCAAGAAAGGTGCATCTAATAATTCTGCTGAATTTTATTTTATTTTATTTTTGTTCCTTCACCTACACCAGTGCTCTCATTTTTAAAGCAGGTACAATAGAAATGAGTAAGATGCTGTCCGGTTCGATTCTCCGCTAGAGCGTCTTCTGTGTGGAGACATTCGTGAATGGGCGTACCTTCGTTGAAGGTTGTGCATCAGGGCTGGCAACTCAGCACGTAAAAATCAACTGCCAATCATTAGCGGACTGGAGTTCCGCTGTGGCGACCCCTAACCGGAAAAAAGCCAAAAGACACAACAACAACAACAACAACAACAATAGAAATGATAAAATAAAATAAAATACAGAATAATTATTAGATGCACCTTTCTTGGGCACTGTTTTTTCTTTCATTTTTTCTTGTTTGTCCCTGTTTACACTAGAATACAAAACAACAAAATATTTAAACCTGCATTTATGGGTATACATATTTCAAAGTGTATATTTTTAAAGTGGTTGTTTTATGTAATACAAAAAACATGCACCTTAACTTTTAAAATTCTGTGATTTTTCTATGGTTACTCAAAGTTAATTGTTTGGAACTAGCATCCAATGAAGTGGTTGATTTTTAAATTTGTACCAACTCACCATGTGTATTTAAGAACAACAATGAATAGATTATTTATTCTGAAGAAGTTTCATGCGTTGAAATGAAAAGCGCTTCAATCAAATAAAGTTTTATTCAATTTGTACTGTTGAGAGTTATGTGTTTCCTGTTATCCTGGTACACTGCTGAGGGATAGACCTTCATTGGACTACTGCTGTCGCTGCCTGACTGTCTTTTGGTTACTAGTGGAGTTTTTGTCAATTCAGCTGTTAATTGTGTGTTTGCTAAGTGGTTTTGTGTGGACATGGCAGCTAGTGGAGTTTGAGGCAATCCTTCTACAAATTCCAGTCAAGGTTCCCTTTTAGGTGAACTTACCAGGATTGTGGCACTTCCTTCTCAACTTGCCTCCCCAGAACAGGAAGGGGATAACTCTATTCCCTGTTACCAACAGAGAGGAGAGGATGTGATGTCACTTCTGGTTTTGGTGACGCCACTCCTGGTTCCGACTCAAGGCGTGATATCTACTGGGATGGCTTCTGCTGGGAGAGTGTTAGACCATGAAAGGGAGAGAGCAGAGCATTTGGATGTGGAGGCAGAGGCTCCAAAATGCTACTGTGAATACCTCAATTTGGATTTTAACACCTGGATTAGACAAATGGATTTTACAAATTGTACCAGCCAGCCTCAGGACACTAATATATCATACCAAGGTATGGTACATAAGTTAAAAGATGTTTTAATGAATATAAGGGTGTTATGCTGGACAATTGGTTTTTGAAATAATGTATTGCCTCAGAGCATGTTCCATGCAGGTTGAGGCTAATAAAATTTCTATATAATGTCTCTGCTGGTTCTGAACTTTTTACTGAGATTGTGGATATTTTAAATAATTCTGGACTGGCTACTGTACATGCTATTATTGTAGATAATGAAAAACGTATGGATGCTATGTTCAAAGAAATTAGTGAATTAAATGTATTCAGGATGATGTTGCATACTTTGGGGGAATATTAAGAAAAACATTTATATGTTTTTCATGATGTGGATGTTGCTATGGCTAAAAAACACAAATGTAAAATTAACAAGTTGGAGAGGTATGAAGAAGAATATAGGGATGGGGTGGCCTATGCTAGGTTGTTGCCCAATCAAAGAGCTCATAAAACAGGAGGTGGGGATGTTTCTGAAGTGAGACCTGGGAATGACAATAACCCAGTAGGCCCAAATGAGAATATCCCTTTAAGGAGAGGAGATCTGAGGAGATCCCTAAGGATACAGAATATGCAGAACAAACCATCCTATGCCCAAGCAGTGATAGGGTGGAACTCCAAGAATTACTATGGAGGGAAGAGGAACAACAGGAGGGTGACTTAAATATTTATAACATTTTTAACATTGTTTATTCAGAAAATGCAGTTACAGGACTACTGAAGCAACAGATGGTATTTACCATGAAGGATCTATTTACACCTATAATGAGCTTCATATATTTAATTATACAGATTTTCCCTTGGAAAGTACACATTTTAGGCTATTTGAGAAGGGCTTCAACTTTGTGCCTGCAGTTAAAGGTAAAATAAGTGAGACGCTGTTAGATGTAAAATTATTTTTGTGGAATCTTAACTTAAGGGAGAGGTTAAAGAACTCTGGACCTAGTTCAATTTAGGGAGGTTATATAAAAAGAGTATTATTAACCCTCCATTGCATCCAATGATTAGCATCTTTGGAACACAGGTGAAGAATGAAATCAAAGGCCTTTTGAACACCCAAAATGGTCTCGGAGAAACCTGACCCAAGAGGACGAGATTTTACTGAGAAACAAAGCAACAAAAATATTAGGATCAAGAAATCCGACAAGGGGGGAGGGGAGGTAACGATGGAACACCAAAATTACTGTGGAAAGATGCTTGATTTATTGAATTTAGGAGAAAGGCATTCCCAGGTATCCAAGGGCAGAACTGACATGGCCTATAGGCAGAGTGACTGGTTATTGGAAGACAATTTACTTCAGGGAGCCACAGATAAACAACTGTTTAATTTCTTGTGGGTGGACAAACCAGTCATACCAGGGATATTTGGGATACCAAAGACCCACAAGGATGCTTACAATCCACCCCTCAGACCTATTGCTGCATCGGGTGGCTCAAAAACCCAGCCTTTAGCTATATTTGTGGATACTAAATTAAAGCCCTTTTGCAATCTAGTCGATCATATTTTGATCGACTCATGGGACTTTTTATATAAGGTTGGTAAACTAGCATACAAGGGCAGCATGGTCTTTATCACCATAGATGTCAGGACCTGTTCTCCATTATTCCTCAAACTATAGGTTTAGAATGGTTTGAACACATACTTATTGAATTGGGATTCTTAACAGCTTCTGATTTTAGGCTAGTTATGAAAAACATGGAAATTGTGTTAAAAAACTTCCTTTTCTTCCAAGGTGAATACTATAAACAATTAGATGGTGTTGCCGTGGGATCCTCATGTGCCCCAGCATATGCAAACCTCATAATGCTGTATTGGGAAAAACAATACATATTTACCTCCGAACATTATGCCATATTAAGGGGTATTTTCGATTTCTGGATGATATAATATTATTTTGGGATGGACCACTTGAAGTTATAAACCAGTTTATGGAATATATTGAGAATACAACTTCTTCTTCTTCTTCTTCTTCTTCTTTCGGCTTTTTCCCGGTTAGGGGTCGCCACAGCAGATCACATGTCCACTCATGACTGGCAGTGGAGTTTTATGGTGTCGAGTTGCCAACTCAGCGCCCAGCCTTCCACAGAAGACACACACACGCACTCACACCCAGGGCCAATTTCGAATGTCCAATCCACCTACAGCATATCTTTGGGATGTGGGAGGAAACCGGAGCACCCAGAGGAAACCCACATGACAACAGGGAGGTTATGCAGACTCAGCACAGAAGGCACGCCAGCCGAGGATCGAACCAGGGAGCCTCTTGCTGCGAGGCGACAACGCTAACTGCTGCACCTCCGTGGCTGACCATATTGAGAATACAACTGATTTTTAAAAATTTACCCATCAAGTAGGGAATACTAGTATCGATTATCTTGATGTCCGGATTACAAAGGACAGTGGAAGGAGATGTTTTACATCCAAGATATATCGTAAAAACTGTTTTTCTAACACCTACTTACATTTTGAAAGTAGTCCTCCCTACCACCAGAAGAAAAACATTGTGAAAAGACAGATGGTTAGGTCAGTTTGAATGCCTTCTCTTAAAGAAGATCTGGCTGAGGAGATTGAAACCATAAAAAGATACTTTATAGCAAAGGGTTACTCTCCTGACTTGATTAACACCATAAAAGATGAAGTGTGTTCTGGGTGGGGTACTAAATATATACCCCTGTTGAATTTTGAAGTTAACACCCTGGATCTACCCCATGGAGTACCACCAAAGGATAGGAATAACATACCAGAGGTAAGGAATTACACCTAGAACAACAACAGTGGGGGTGACCAGTTTTTTGTGCTCACATATAATGAAAATACAATTAAAATTAAACAGACCATTTGTAAATACTAGAAGATGTTTAAAATTATGCCCAATAGCTTAAAAGTATTCACCTCCCCCTAAAATTTAGTTTTAGGAGGGGGTAAATTTAAAAATGGTGACTTTTTTCTTTATGCATACCTATAATGATTTGCAATTTTATGTAAACCATTGCTTAATGCATACAAGTACATCGTTTTGTGGGTATGGTTATAGAGAAAACTGAGTAAACAGGGAAACTAAAAAATCAACACACTATAATCTTCATTTTTTGCAAAATCACTTGCAACTTTATCATGAAGAATGTAATGGGAAATTAAATTATTTGTAAGACAAAGATGCATCCAGAAGTGACAATACTCTTTAACAAACTAGTAGTGTCAGAAACATGGTTAAACCCTTATATGGAGAATGCTGAACTATTACTGGGTTACACAATATATAGAAAAAAAACAACAAATATATAGGGGGTGGACCCAAGATGGCCAAGTGAAGACAACAACATTTTAGAGCTCTCCAGTACTATATTTAAATACATGAAAATATTTTTTTAATTTGTATTATAACTTATTAGTAATAGTCTTGACTTCATCATTTCCAATTTTGGTAGACATATAAAAAATGTTGCTGTCATTCTTATCTGGAGACTATACTGACATATAAAGGTGAAGAGCTCTAAGCATTCTCACACTGACACATCCTTGAGAAAAAAATTATAAATGGTAACATCCACTCTTCAGGAATGATCTGTGAAAATAGATGGTTTTCAAGAGAGTCTAGAAGATTTTAGGGAGGACTGCATTAAACAGATTTCTTCAAAGAACTACTTCAACAGCAACAGATACAAATCTCAGCTATGGAAACTGCCTTAAGAGGCAAGGATGGAAGGCTAAGGAAGGAAGAGTCCCAAACTGTCTTTCTTCTTAAACAGAATACATGGCTTCTAAGTAAAATTGATGACTTGGAAAACAGAAAGAAGATGTACTGTTAGAATTTTTGGTCTTCCAGAAAATACTGAAGGTAATGACATTATTTCTTTTCTAAATAAGTGGATTCCTGAAATTCTAAATCTACAGGAGGGGGTTCCCTTATGTTATTGAAAGAACCCATATAGCTATAGGCAAACCTGTACCTTCATCTACTTCTCCACCAAAATCCATTATAATATTTTTTTATCATATATTGATAAAGAATTTGTACTTAAAACAGCTTGGAGAAGGCCCACTTTTAAGCATAAACAGAACTTAATTAGATTTGACAATGATTACTTGACTAAAGTAATGGACATGAGGAAAAAAAGGTGGTTCTTTGTTAAATCTCTTAAACAAAATAATATTAAAGCTCAAATAATCTAACCAGCTAAAATCAAAAGCCACTTCACAATGAAATATGAACCGTCAATAATCTAGATGAGGCTTCTTTATTCATTAAAAAGTAACAACTTCATCCCTATTTCAGATGACATGGACTGGTCATCTTCTTCCCCGAAAAGAACTTCAGGAAAAAAGCTCCTGGACTGATTTAAAAAAAAAAAGAAACAAGAGACTGAATCTACTTCAATGAATGATGGTAAAACTGTCAAAACATCAAAGTGACTTATGCTTGGACAGATTTTCTTTGTTGTATTGATAATCCTTATATGAACTTACAGTGACAACTCTGTTTACAAACTTGGTAAGAAGCAATTAAATAACTAATGTTTTTTTTTCAGTTTCCTGAAATCAGAAATTGCTACTCTAGTATACTTTACAATAGCAGATGCATTTTTATCTAGTTAAATACTTAATTCACATAGGTAACTTATTGTTTTTAACACACACACATTAAATATTTATTTATAGTTATTTATTTAATATATGATTGTCATACAAATAGTAGTTGGGCAGGCACTTAGACTTGTTGTGTTTAACTGTTCTATTAACACTTGTTGAGCCTTTGGATGCATGTCTAAATTGTGGAGAGTTTGTGTTTTCATGTGTTGTTTTGTGGGACTGTGTGGACACTTGTTTTGATTAGAGTGGGAGGGTTGTAGGGTAGTTACATGCATGTCTTTCCTGTTGTAGTTGTTGATTTTCTCCTTTGTCTCTCAGTCTGTTTTTGTAGGTTTCCATCTTGTGGTTAGCAAGGTGGGAAAAAGAAAACCTGCCTTGTCTCAATTGTTATATTTACAAGAGATTTTAGTTGTAAGTCTCTTCACTAACTTTGGGATGTTGTGAGAGATAGTTCTGAAATTCTGAATGGTTTTGAGCAGCTGTTGTAAAATATATGAGGCTTTTCACTTATGCACTCCCATGGAAAGCTATTAGAGTTTCTGTTATATCATTTTTCCTGTTTTCAATGGACCAGGAACACTTCCTTTCCCCTACAAACAAGCTCTTACAATGTTTTACTTCAAACATTCCAACTATTTCACTGGGACAAGGAAAATTAATACAGACAGTTATAGTTTAAAGCTGTTATATTACTTTTCTGGGTAGTGGCCCCTGCACTCCCTGAATAATTACAGATGATACTTAACACTAAACTATCTCAGTGTGTTTGGGTTGGTGCATCGATGATCGGAAGTGCTTGTAATATGGGAAGTGCTAACATTTACTCATGGTGCTTGGAAATATAGTTCTTGGGGTGGTAATTTAATTGAGTATATTTCACTTCTCTTCTTACACTGAATGTATGATTTCAATGTAGGAGACCTGTGGTAATTTGAAGTGAAACTGTTCTGCTTTGTCTTATGAATAGCTGCTAAGAGAGTTCAGATGCTACTGCTTATACTGTAACTTTTGGCTGCCTGGATTTTCTCGCAGTGTCTGGATTTTAATTCATGTTTTGATTAATTTTTTATGAATTTAGAGTTTTACATATCACAGAGATGATCTATGGATAGAGGTCTCTAAATGGAGACATGCATTTGAGTTTCATACTTCAGCTCCTTCGGTTGATATATATAAAATCAAACCCTGTTGTTCTTGTATTCTTGTAATACCAATTTACAATCAAGAGAGCTTTGTTTCTGTGAGAAAATGATTTATATTTGTTTTACAACTTGTTAATGAAATGTAAGTTAGAAGTCTGATAGACAGAGAAGGGGGAAAGAAAAAAGAAAAAAGGAATAATAAATAGTGATCTAGATTTAAAGTTACATAACAGATATTAACCTACACTTGCAACACTTAAGTGAATCCAGTTGGGGAAATACAACTAGAGCAAGTAGAGTAATTACAGAAAGAATAATTCATCTTGCATAAATCTCTCTTGTCAAGTCTGTTTTAAGATGAAACAATTGAACAGGAAAGGACAATATTGACATTACTTTGTGTTGATATTAATGCTTTTGAACTGTCAAAGAGACTGTAAGTTTGAGGTTCTGAGTAGTCCTTTAACAATGCAGTTTTTTTTAATGGAAATCCATGGCATTTTCTTTAAACTCAAATTGCACTCACACACACACACACACACACACACACACACACACACACACACACACACACACACACACACACACACACACACACAACACACACTCTGAATTATAAAAATGTAGACGTTTCATTGGGACTTGAACCAAAGGTCTTCAGCAATGCACACTAATGTTATTGCCACCAGACCACCAAACACCACTATGTAGCCAACTCCTGAGTCACTTTCAGAAATCCATTTGACTGTTATATGTTTCCTAATTAAATAATTAAGATTCACTTGGTGCATTAAACATGTCTCATAGACAAAATACTTATTAATGTGTTGTGATATTTAATTTAAAGATGTTCACATAGGCTACTATTATATACCATGAGTTTTAGTTAAAAGGTTACAAAAGAAGGAAGAAAAAATGAGCTGGGATCAACTATACCAAAGTCAATGTTAGTTCCAAAAAGAGATAAATAGATATGAAATTAATGACATTACTCTAACATGTGTCTATTCATCCTATCATTAATATAATTATTCAATATATTTTCTGTTAATTAAATTATAACCTGTAGAGCTCAATCTGATTTATTTCTTAATTATGTTGGTTAGTCTGATAGAGCCTTTGTTTATCTATTGGAGTAGGAATATAGATAATTCCATGTTGGATGTTACAATTTTACATTTATATTATAAAAATGTTACATTTGTTATTTCTATCATTTTTTTTTTATTAGGCCTGAATTATTATTCTTTTGTTTCTCGGCTATCAATAGTTATACTTTATTTATAATAAATTACTCATGATTGATCATCAAAGACAATAATGGAGAGAGCTATTTGGAGTTATAATAATTATTGTCACTAATAGATCACATATATTTATATGGACTTAAATGTATTATCCTTAAATATTACCAGTTTAAATAATCAAAGGAAAAGATAAAATTTGTTAAGATATCTAAATAATAACAAAGCACAAGTGGTCTTCCTTCACGAAACACAATTTAAAACAACTGAAAAGGACATTTGGGATCCTGGTAAATTTATAACTATAGCTCACTCTTCTTATAAGTCTAAGGGAAGAGGAGTTATGATACTCTGGAGGAGTAACACTGTTATTTCCCAAATATATAAATACGAAAATCAAGATGGTCTCTTCACATTTCTCATTTTAAAATTTAAAAAGAGAATATGGACTTTGGTTAATATCTATTGGTTTCATGGTATAGGGAAATATTGCTAAAAAGCATCTAGACCTCATTTGAAAGACACTAATTCTTTACTTTTTTCTCATCATGATTATAAATATGGTACTCAAACTAGAATAGATAGAGTTTTGGTTTCCCATGATTTGTATTCTAAAATTTCACTTTTTACTATAGCTCCATGCCCTATTTCAGATCATGATGCTCTTATCTTCAAGTTTCAAATTGATTTTAAAAACTTATCCTTTTCAACTAGAATCCCAGCTTATATAACCAAAATCAAAATATTTTAAGCCATTGTTAATCTCTGAATTACATTTTTTTCTTGAAACAAATATAACATCAGATGTCAATATAGTTATGATTTGGGACTCCTTAAAAGCTTATATCTATTGTAGAACCCTTACTTGGTATAAGAACAAAATTAAAGAATGGGATTCAGAATTACAAAATATTCAATCTCAACTTCTAACAGCTAAATACAAATTTTCTAAAAATATTTCTAATATAAAAATACAAGAATTAAATAAACATTAACTGGCCATTTATCTCATAAATCAAACTTAGCTATGGAAAGATTAAAACTGAACTCTTATTCTTTAACACCAAAATATATGCACAACTTATTGATGAACATTAAAATGCATTCAAAAACTAACAGTATTGTAAAAATAAGACACAAAGGTTCTAAAAAATGTTATCTGACATTGGAGACATTCTTGATGCTTTTAAATATCATTATAATATTCATAATCATCATCATCATCTTCTTTCAGCTGTTCCTGTTAGGGGTCGCCACAGTGGATCATCTGTTTCCATTTCTTACTGTCCTTTGCATCTTGCTTTTTCACACCAACTGCCTGCATGTCTTCTCTCACCACATCCATAAATCTTATCTTAGGCCTTCCTCTTTTCCTCTTACCTGGCAGCTCCATCCTTAGCATTCTTTTCCCAATATACCCAGTATCCCTCCTCAGCACATGTCCAAACCAATGCAATCTCGCCTCTCTTGCTTTGTCTCCAAACTGTCCAATCTGAGCTGACCCTCTAATATACCGATTCCTAATCCTGTCCATCCTAGTCACACCCAGTGCAAATCTTAACATCTTTAACTCTGCCACATCCAGCTCTGACTCCTGCCTATCTGTCAATGCCACCATCTCCAATCCATATAACATAGCTGGTCTCACTACCTTCTTGTAGACCATCCCTTTGACTCTTACTGGTACCCGTCTGTCACAAATCACTCCTGACACTCTTCTCCACCCATTCCACCCTGCCTGTACTCTCTTCTTCACCTCTCTTCCACACTCACCATTACTCTAAACTGTTGATTCCAAGTACTTAAACTCATCCACCTTTACCAATTCTACTCCCTGCATCCTCACCATTCCTCTACCCTTCCTCTCATTTACACACATATATTCTGTTTTAGCTCTGCTGACCTTCATTCGTCTCCTCTCTAAAGCATATCTCCACCTCTCCAGGGTCTCCTCAATCTGGTCCCTACTCTCACTACAGATCACAATGTCATCTGCAAACATCATAGTCCATGGGGCCTCCTGTCTGATCTCATCTGTCAACCTGTCCATCACCACTGCAAATAAGAAAGGGCTCAGAGCTGATCCTTGATGTAATCCCACCTCCACCTTAAACGTATCTGTCACTCCCACCGCAGTCCTCACCAATGTCACACTACCATCATACATATCCTGTACCACTCTTACATACTTCTCTGCCACTCCCGACTTCCTCATACAATACCACAACTCCACTCTAGGCACCCTGTCATATGCTTTCTCTAAGTCCACAAACACACAATGCAACTCCTTATGACCTTCTCTGTATTTCTCCAACAACACTCTCAGAGCAAACATTGCATCTGTAGTGCTCTTTCCTGGCATGAAACTATACTGCTGATCACTAATCATCACCTCCCTTCTTTACCTAGCTTCTACTACTCTTTCCCATAACTTCAAACTGTGACTGATTAATTTTATCCCTCTGTAGTTACTGCAGCTCTGCACATCACCCTTATTCTTAAAGATAGGTACCAAAACACTTTTTCTCCACTCCTCAGGCATCCTCTGACTTTCCAAAATTTCATTAAACAAACTGGTTAAAAATTCCACTGCCATTACTCCTAAGTACCTCCATGCTTCCACTGGTATGTCATCTGGGCCAACAGCCTTTCCATTCTTCATCCTCTTCATAGCTGTCCTTACTTCCTCCTTGCTAATCTGTTTCATTTCCTGATTCACTATCCCCACATCATCCAACCTTCTCTCTCTCTCATTCTCTTCATTCATCAGCCCCACAAAGTACTTTTTCCATCTACTCAACACACTCTCCTCAGTTGTGAGTACATTTCCCTAACTATCCTTTATCACCCTTACCTGCTGCACATCTTTCCCAGCTCTGTCCCACTGTCTGTCTAGGTCCTTTTATTCCTTTTTAGTGTCCAATCAATCATACAACTCTCCATATGCCTTATCCTTAGGCTTCGCCACCTCTGTCTTTGCCATGCGCCTCATCTCCTTATACTCATGTATACTTTCTTCATCTTTTTGACAATCCCACTTCTTCACCAGCTACTTCCTCTGTATACTCTCCTGTACTTCCTCATTCCACCACCAGGTCTCCTTGCCCTCCTTCCTCTGTCCAGATGTCACACCAAGCACCTTTCTAGCAGTCTCCCTTACTAGCTCTGCTGTAGTTACCCAGCTATTCAGTAACTATTCACTGCCTCCCACTGCCTGTCTTAACTCTTCCCTGAACTCCACCTCACAATCACCCTTTTTTAACTTCCACCATTTAATCCTTGGAACTGCTTTCACACTCCTCCTCCTCTTCTTGATCACCAACGTCATCCTACAGACCACCATTCTATGCTGCTTAACTACAGTTTCCCCTGTCACCACTTTACAGTCTCCAATCTCCTTCAGACTGGCCCTCCTACATAGGATATAATGCACCTGTATGCATCTTCCTCCACTCTTGTACATCACCCTATGCTCCTCCCTTTTCTTAAAATATGTATTCACCACAGCCATGCCCATCCTTTTCACAAAATCCACAATCATCTGACCTTCTGCATTCCTCTCCTTAACACTATACCTACCCATCACTTCTTCATCCCCTCTGTTCACTTCACCAACATGCCCATTGAAGTCTGCTCCAATCACTAGTCTCTTACCCTTGGGTACACTCACCACCACTTCATCCAACTCACTCCAAAATTTTTCATTCTCATCCATCGCACACCCAAATTGTGGAGCATATGCACTAACAACATTCATCATTACACCATCAATTTTAAGCTTCATAAACATCAATCTATCAGACACTGTCTTCACCTCCAAAACACTCTTGGCATACTGTTCCTTTAGGATAACCCCTACCCCATTACTCCTGCCATCCACACCATGATAGAACAATTTGAACCCACCTCCTATATACCTGGCCTTACTTCCCTTCCATCTGGTCTCTTGCACGCACAATATATCAACCTTCCTTCTCTCCATCATATCAGCTAGCTCTCTCCCTATACCAGTCATACTGCCAACATTCAAAGTTCCTAGCCTCACTACTACACTCCTAAACTTCCTCCTCTCTTCCTGCCTTCGGGCATGCCTTCCCCCTCCTCTTCTCCTTCGGCCAACAGTAGCCCAATTTCCACCAGCACCCTGCTGGCTAACAGTACTGGTGGTGGTCATTGTTAAACCGGGCCCTGACCGATCCGGTATGGAAATATGTATCATTATACTATTCATAATAAAGTTGTTAATTCAGATTTTAACTCCTCAAACTTAAATTTAGAATCTCTTAATATTAAGAAAAATCCAATAGAATTAAAAACTAAACTTCAAACACGTATTTCACATAAAGAAATTATAGATAAAATTAAACAATTAAAAATCAACAAAGCTCCAGGAATGGGTAGAATAATAATAGAAATCTATAAACATTTTCTCTTTTTACATTGCTTCATTTTTATCCTAAAAGAGAATAAAAACCCTTAATTATCTGGTTCTTACAGACCAATCTCTCTTCTAAATAATGATTACAAGATTTTCATGTCTATTATTACTGATAGAATAAAAGAACCTTTAACTCATAATAAATCAGGACCAAACAGGTTTCATATATAATAGACATACGCATGACAATATTAGATGAATGTTAACCCTGATAGATTTCTTAAATAAGGAAAATGAAGAACCCTTAATAATTAGTTTAGATATTGAAAAGGCACTTGACTCCTTAAACTGGGACTATTTATTTAAAGTCCTAAATGTATTTGATTCCCCTCTTCAATAATTTCTCTTTTAAAGAATATCTATAATAACAACTTTGCTTATGTTAAAGTAGTCCCTTTTACTTCTGAATCCATTCCTTTAACTAAAGGTACTAAAGAAGGTTGCTCATTATGTCCATTCTTATTTGCTGTTGCTATTGAAATCTTTGCCATTCTAATTAAAAATAATTCAAAGATTAATGTTTTTGATATATATAATCAGTATTCTTCCAAAAGTATGCCATATGCAGATGATGCTCTACTAACATTACCTAATTCAAGAGTAACCATTTTAGAACTAGAATCTTCAATAAAATTGTTTTATTCTATCTCTGGTCTTCATTTTAATCAATATAAATCTAAATATAAGGTATTAAATAAAAAGAAGAAAGTTCAGATTTGTAAAAATCATATTATATGGAAACAAACAAATTACCTTTATTCTCTAGGTGTAGTTTTATTTAGTTCTATAGAAGAGACAATATCAGCTAATTATAATAATATTATAAAAATAATAAAAAAATTTTACTGATAAATGGAATAAATTTTTCATCTCCTTTGAAGATAGACTTCAGTTAAAAAAATTATTCTTCTACCGAAAATATTATATATAGCTCAAGCACTTTCTATTAATCCAGATAAACATATTATTAATGACATAAATGAGCTTTTATTAAAATTTATATTGTTCCCTAATAGAACTAGAATAGCTTTTGTTCATCATATTATACAACAGGATCAGGGAGGGAATAACCTCCCAGATATTGAAACTTACATCAAGGTTTCAGTATTCAAAATTGTCTTGAACTAGGTAGATCCAAATTATATTTCAAACTGGAAATCTTTACATTTCATAATTTTACAAAATGATACTAATCTTTCAACTAACCTCTCCTTAAAAAATCAAACTAATACATTCTGGCACTTTCTTTCTTATATTACACAATATAATACTTCTATAGCTACAAAATTTAATTTCATAAACTCTATAATTAATAATTTCAAAAAAATTATACTGGCTAATATAGACATTAAAATCTGGTTTGAAACTTAATCCCCTTTAGTATCAGCAAGTTGTTATAAAGTTAATAATAACACACTTATATATTGGGAAACAAAAAAAACTTCATTTACTGGCATCATTGCCATAAAGAACTCAGAATTAAAGAAATTCATCAACTTATAAAGGATTTTGATGTGGATCCTCATGATTGGTTACTGTTACAAAGTGTGAGAAAATCACATGACCTTTGTAAAATCGTTAGTAACTCATTTTTTAAAGAAACTCCTAAATTAATAAGTTATTTGTATGAAATTATCTATAATAAATCAAGAATTGGGAATATAACTTCAGAATTATATACAATCCTAATAAATTACAAGATAAAAACACAAGATAAATGTTGGAATCATATTACTGTTGGTTATATTTCTTGTCTGTCTCATGAGAACAAATCTCAAATTTTATCATCTGTTAAACTTATATCTTAGACACAATATTAGAGTACATTTACCTGGAAATTCTTACATAGAGCATTCCTAACCCCAAATAAATTAGCTAAATTTAGTAAAAACAAGAATACCTCTTGTATGCAAGAAGGTAAAGTGGATTGGTTTCATATGTTTTATTTTTGTCCTTTATTAAAACAAAGTTGGAGTGGCCTAGAATATTTTTTTAAAAAGTGTTGTTCTCTGACTCTTTTTCATTATCAAAATCTTTAATTGTATTAAATGTTATGATGGTCTTGCATTAAATAAGGTCAGTCCTTCTCTACTTTGGACTACTCTTCCAGTCGCACGGAAAAGCATAACTAGAAAATTTTAATCCATTGATGTACCAGCTTATGAAGACTTTTTATATTTTTTAAAAGAAACAGCTCATAAGGAAACCAAAGTCAAAGAGCATAGAATCTATCCAAAACCATTCATCAACAATCCTTGGAAGAAAGTATTATCCATGACTGGCATTTTTCAAATAGATTCTGACTCTCTTCAGTGAGAAATTTGTTGCTGTATATATGCTTTATTTATTTATCTAGGAATACAATATTTATTTCTACTTCAGACCTCTGTATATATTGTATATAATTTGTTTTTCTTTCTTTTTTGTTTTTGGTTAAGAATTTCAATTATACTATTCATTATATTATTATACTATATTACTTCATTATGTTGTTAATAGAAAAAAAATAATTTCTTTGAGTAAAAAAACATATAAAAGAAGAGGTGGAGTAACTATACTAGTCTATAATCATCTAAAATTAAGAGTAGAGAAACACAGCCTTCAGAAATATCTGATGAGCAAGTAATTGTGGACTTCATCTACAGCTGGGAAGCAGATATACTCAGATTCATCTACCTGCCACCAAAGATGAAAGTTTACTGCCTTGAACACTGTTTTGGTTTGAAGTTGACTCAACTGAAATAGCTATGTGTTTGGTAGCATTAGTCTATCTTAGAATGACCAACACAAGAACAAAAGTATTAATGGTTGCATAGCCTTAATGTAATACCAACTTATAGTAACATGCACAAGAGTATTGAAAATACATGTGCAGTTAATATACTGCATAATGTATAATAGCTAAAACTCTAAGCCTCACATTCATACCAGAGACATATTAAAATTCAAAATAGTATTCACCTACCAGCAGTTATGTACTGGAAGCATCCCTCACCCCATGCAAAGTGCTCACTATCTCTCTCTCTCTCTCTGTATATATATATATATATATATATATATATATATATATATATATATATATATATATATATATATATATATATACAAAAACTACATGACTTACCTCTAAATCATATGTAGAACTAATTAAATGATGATGATTGTTCAACATTGCAGATAGTTTCAATATTAGATAATGCAGTAGACTTTTTGGAGTATATTTTATGTAGCATCCAAGATATATGCACCATGTAAGGACAGCAAAATCAAGACTAAATCCTTGCCATAGCCAGCTCCATGACATAGAGAGATACAGCATTGACATAATCGCAAGTGCTGAGCTGATTAGCAGTTCAGGCACATTCAAGAAGTGGCTAGAGAAAATGAGAGTGAGCAGCTGTTTCCTGCTCACCAATCCTGGAGTAGAGTAAGGAGGCTTAGCTTACTAGAAAGGGTGATGCTGGAGGGAGAGGCAAGAGATGCTACCCAGTGGAGCCTGAAACAGTTGACCCTTCACAGTCACAATGCATACACCAGTAAGTGAAGTGGAATCTGACTTATGAAGTCATGCTTTCCCTTAGGGGATGGTGATAGTAAGCTCAACAGAGCTATGCAGAAGGAGGGGTGCTCCCAATCGGATCAGGATTTACAAGTTGGCCAGTTCTCTAGTACCCCATTCTCACCAGAGAGCTGATTGGAGACTTCTGGTCAGGAGCAAATCCATAGCATAGATCTCTCTAAGTTTTGAGGTTCCCAGCTCCCATAGCCCTAGATTGAATAGGCCATGTGGGTGTTTTTAGTGGGACCACTGGGCAATGTTCTAGGGGAGGGGAGATAAAGAGACCAAGTCTTTACCTTGGAAAATATGAGTATCAGAAGACTTATACAAGGATGGGATGCAGCATGAGCTGTACATAAAACAGATACATTGAATTATTGAGCAAATCCCAACAACCAATGTATCATGATTCTAGAATGTCATTACATAAATTTTCAGAAAAACACCAGGTTGTGCTGTTAACCCATATGGAAACACTTTAGGCAATATTTCTCACTTTCCTTCCAAAGATTACTCAGAACATATCACCTTCGCCTAACTTCACTAAAGGATCGTCAGCTGCTGCTGTTACTACACCAAGCATTATGTGTCCAAGCCAACTACATTTTTTAGTGTAAGATGTATTCTAAGGAGAGAGTCAAAAGTTATAATACTGTTCCTGTTGACTTATTATTCCTTCAGTCCTTGGATACACTAACATTATCAACAATCTGGAGCTTTTCTCGAAACATACTACCCAAACTATGGAAGGTGTGTAAGGTAATACCAATATCAGTGGGATCTGATTACATAAAGATCAATAACAACAGTCATTTTAGCATATTAAATCCACTTTTTGAAATATTAGAGTGGTGTATCCTAAAGTAGAGGAACCTCTACACAAATTCCATGACCTCTTTTTGGCACAGAGATGATTTAGACCCAGTGTTCAATAAGCAAAAAGATGGCATGTCATCTCCAGCTGAGAAACATCAGTGCATTACAGTTATGTGTCTGGATGACTCTTATGCCTTCAGTACAGTATCTCATTCCCTACTTTCACAATGGAGGAATGAGGAGTCAGTATAAAATCTCACAACTTTGTATGCAAAGCTATTTGAATTTGAATTGTTGCACAAAATCATAATTATGGTAACAAAGTCACTATCATGTTACTTAACTGACAAGGCACCATAAGGATCATTGTTAAGGCCAATGCTTTAAACAATGTTTACTATCAGCATACCAAAGTATGTTGATAATATGACATTAATCAATATAGCAGTGATCCTGCTCTGTTTAATAGTGAAACCAATATAATGGTACTTAGGTACATTTGCAAACAACTTTTGACACTCTCAAACTATGGTTTAATGTAAGTAAATTTTGGTAAATGAGAAAGAAAAAATGTGTCATTCAGTCAGCATAACACAGTGTCAGCGTAACACCTTAGCTCTTAATAAATGATGCTTCAGGCCACAGTGAGTTGCCAAATTGGAAATATCCCAGCCTAGTTATTCTCTAGAATGAACAATACAGGGGATTCATAAATCATATTGTTAAAAAAAAACTCTGAAAGCATTATTCAGTCTAAAAGACAGGTAACACCTAGAGCCAAAAACTCCATTGCCTAACCTATCCCGCTAACAAACCTACTTTGTGACACTATTGTACTGGGCACTCTACTCAAGCATTATAATAGTAAGATGGACATGAACTGCAATGAAATAGCACACTATAGCTGAAAATGAGTCAACCCTCAGCAACAAACGCATACCATTCAACACTGATCAGACCGGGAAGTCAACACACTAATCTAACCATGTGCTGTAAGTAGCAGAATTGCAGATTGTTGACATCCTAGTCACTGGTACTCCTTACTTAGCTGAGAGCAGTATTACAGATAATACTGATGTACATGAGAAAGAATTGATTTGTTTTACTGTGGCCCAAATAAAATCCACATTGCTCTCCCTGAATCAGAAGTTTTGCTTTTGGACACAGTCTTCTTTGCAGCATTCTGGAATATATTTTCTGACTGAGGCTAAGGATCCCTATATAAATGTAGTACATCTTCCTGTCATTGTTTTTTAATGGGAATCACTGAACTAGTTTGTCACTCTAGAGATGGTGTCTTAGTCTTCCCTTCAACACTTACAAAGAATGTTAACCTGGATACTCAACAGTGTCTTGTGCTTAGAGCATTTAATGCTGGGGGTTATCCACTTCAACTGACATGCCCACTGAGTTGTTAAATTCTCAGGTAACCTCACCTACAGAAATAGGCCCATTTCTTCTCTCTCCTTCTGGCATTTCCTCCTCAGAGGAGGGCATGTCTGGTGGAATGCAGGATTGCAACAAATTGTTTCTTTCACCTTCCAACAAAGGATAAAAGGGAGATACACTATTAATGTATTTAGAATGGCAGTCTAGATAGGTGTAATGTAGCCTTCTGCCTTCTGCCCTCAAGCAAATGTAACATACTGTCTCTAGGTATAACCAATGGTTCTCTATCCTTGCTGAGAACAACATGATACCTATCAGTGCAATCCAGGGGTCATCCTCCACTACCATTGCATTACTGCTTGGAAGGCCTCTTTTTTAAACTTGACAGCTACTCTCATTGTTGAATTTATCCCACACAGAAGCATTAACTATATGTTCTGAGGATATCCTTACTATATTTCCTTAAATTGCCCCTGAAATTGGGCATCACTCACTATAGAGAGACATAGAGAAAGAAATACAGAAAGAGATCTAAATAATAAAGGAAGGAATAAATAAATAAGCAAACAAACAAGTATATTTAGTGTCAAAAGACTCAAATGGAAATATTTGCATTGCTATTTGTTTTCCTTTAGTCACCCTTGCAAATTGGCGTCAGTCAGTGGGGCAATCCCAGTTAACAAAATATAGACAGATAGATAATTGACTGAATGAAATAATGAATGAATGTATAAACAAACAAACAAGCAATCAAGTAAGTAAGCATATACAGTACAACAGAGAATCATAGCGGTAGAAAGAGAATTTCCTTGATGTAGCTTGTTGGCAGTTACTTGTAAAGCAGTTTATTTTTATCTAGGGGCTGCAAACACAAGGAAAAGGCCATGTCCAGATGGACTAGCAGAATTTATTCACCAGTTGTTTATCTGCTTTCCAGATCCAGGATAAGAGACATTTCCATGCCCAAAACAGAAATTTGACGCTTTTAGTATTTGTTTCTTGTATGTAATATCTAAAATTTAATTTTGAGTCCAGCCAGGCTCCTAAGTATTGGAATGTTTGAGTGGTTTATACAGATATGGACTTGATGAGTTGGATTACCCATTTTAGAGGCTTGGATTAGTACCTGATTGTGCCCCAAAACATATTTTCATAGTTAAGAATAATATTTATTTTGTTTAGCCATGATGAAAGGAGTGGAATTTCATTTTCAGGGAGAGTTTTGATTTCTGATGGAGAGGTGCCTGATTTAGAAATAACCATATCACCTGCATATAACATTATTTTAATGTTGCTATAGTTGGAGTGAAGTTTACTTATAAATACAGAAAATAAGAGCGGACAGGAATAACTGGATCTTGTGGCACATTTTTATTTAATGGGACAGAGTCTAAGGGAAAGAAACCAATTTTTACCTTAAAGCACCATTTCAAAGAAAGTGGTTAAAGAAGTCATGCCTTAATATTTGCACCAGTACCTATAGAAATAAGGGAGCTTTCCAGCAGATTGTGGTTTACCACATCAAATGCCCTGCTGAGGTACACTAAGAAAGCACTGTTTAAATTACCCCTACCCATATTAATTAGTATGTCATCAGATAAAGATCAGATGGTTGTCAATGTGCTTCTTCCAGTGCAAAACCCATGTTGATATCAAGATAGCAGATTGTGCTGTTGGATATAGGCTGAAATTCATAAGTAGCTTAATTTTTTGTGGATTTTAACTAAAGGTAAGAATAGGGGGAATGGTCTGAAATCAGTAGCAGGTAGTTTAGGTATGTTTTGCAATGCCTTGTTATAGATATTCCAAATGGAGGGGAAATATTTCTTGAGTGGTTGCTGATGTAATGGAGAATGGTAACAGCTGATCCTTACCTAATAAAGAAATGAGGAGTGTAGCGGATTTGCTCCAGGTAGGAGTACCATGAGGTATTTTTATTAAAAGATATTCTAGCTCTTTTTTTTCTTGATGCTTATAAAATAGAAAGGTGGCATGAATTCTAGGGGGAAGGATGTTCAAGCAGTAGGTGGAGGCAGGGGTCGGTGTTGATGTTTTAAGGTGGTGATTAGTCTGAATGAAATCAGCAAACCATTTTAGGATGTCTTGGCAGAAGATGATACGAATAGATATTCTGATGAAGTTTTGTTTGGCACTATTGGATTTGTGATGTTAACTTGTGTCCAAAACTGTTTTGATTTGGAAGCCTAAGTGGTTTGATTGCTCCTTATGGCCTTGGCTTTATGTCAACTAAAGGATTTCTTAGCTAAATTTCTTATAGTTATAAACATTTCCTTGTTGAAGGGGAGAATGGATAGTTTGCATAGACACTATTCCTTATCTCTAAGCTGTAGTAGTGCTTTTAGTTCAGGTTTGAACTAGTTGCTAAAATGAGGTTTAACTAGTCTAGTAATAAAAAGGAAGTATTTGTTTTGCAAGCCAAGCATCGTGTATTTTAAGGTGTCAGTAGCTGTTTCAGGGTAAGGACATTCTAGAACAAGGGCCCAGTTCAGAGAATTAAGATGCATTTTTTTACATTTCTGATGTCCAAATGATGTAATTTCTTTTGGCATTTTTGAGGGGTGTTCTAATAAGTGATAATGATATTGGGCAATAGCTGCTGGAGCAAAGACTATCAGGAAATAAATGGAACTGGGACTATGTGTTATGATTAGGGCCATGATGGAGTATTTTCTAACTATAAGTTGGGCCATGTTGGCTTATTTACAATTTGAAGTGAACCTAGGCTTGCCAGAAATCCATTAATTTCAATTTAATTGGGCTAAGGAGGTTAACATTATCATTAATGTGAAAGAAAGTGGAATGGAGTTAATTATTTGTTTTATGAGGTTCTGGAATTTATGCATGTTGGTGGGGCTAAGTAAGATACAGCTAGTTATAATTTGTTCCATAAAAGAAATTCGGAGTAATACATATATATATATATATATATATATATATATATATATATATATATATATATATATATATATATATATATGTGTGTGTGTGTGTATATATATATATATATATATATATATATATATATATATATATAAATATATATATATATATATATATATATATATATATATATATATATATATGAAAAACATTATCAACCATGGGATGGGTAAGACCAGTTTAACACAAAACAGGCTAGAATAATTCAAGCATAAAAAGGGAAACTGGCTAGGCTTAAAATGGCCAGCAGAGGCAGCTAGCCTAGTATTGCCTATAAACCTATCACAACGATAATGCTTCAGAGCAAGTGTGGTTGCCACAGCCTGAGAGAGCAGGGAAATACTGAATCAGTAGATGATCTCAAGGATCATCTAGTCATCATCTGAGCTGTGAGGAGGGAGTACATGAACCCATATGATGCTCAGAAATGGCCCATACATCTGAAAACAAAGGTCGACCTATTTCTGTGTAATGTGCACACAAGAAACTAGGATAATAAGCAGGTCCAAAGGAGACATACTGGGCATGTTCCAGACTTCATCATTATCTAGAATACTAAATGTTTTAATGAGCACTATCATGTAACTTGTCCAGGAATACATCATGATCTCCATATATTCCTGGGACACTGCAATATGGTTTCTGTGCCACTGTAAACCTGCTAGTGATGTCGAGTACTGTCATCTGTACTCATAAACCCATCATGGCACCAAAAAATTCTTAGTAAAAGGCTTTCATAAACCATCATGGGAGCCACTGTATCAGTGGCAGCCAATTTAGTGCAGATAGGTTGATCATCAGTGCTTGCATTGACATCACAGGAGTATTCACAACATACATATATGTCATATACGTAGACTGTGCCTAACACACTGGTGGTCCATCTGTGAATGTGTACATAGCACATAGGCAAGATAAGGGTACATTACAATATATCTAATATAGAACAATGTATCTACAGTATCTGACAATATCCTTCTGCTTACTCTCTCTTTTATACCCAATCAAATAATGTTGGCTACCTCTTGCAGCCATGTCTGATGGTCGATAGCACACAAACAAGATCTGGAATGAGAAGATCTGGAATGAGCTGTACCTTTGGATAATTGAAGGCAAGTCTCAGAGCTCTCAGTATTCTAGTGGAGTCCTCTAGTGTTTTGTAAGTGCATTTAATAAAGTCTTTCTTATATGTAGCATGCCCGCACAGACATTCTGGTAAGTCAGAGAGAACAGCATGAAATAATACACATAGTTAAGCAGCCAAAAGCAATGCCACAAAGAATGACACATCTGGAAAGGCTGAGTCCATGTAGTATATGCTGGACAATATAGTAAAAAAAAAAAAAAAAAAACATGCTCATATCGAGGCCAAACAAGTCAGACATTTTATTATTTTTAGTTGCATGATTCAACACATGTAACTGCTGGCAATAAAATGATGAACACAATATAAATCATGACAGATAATCCACAAGCATGGGCTATACAAGTATATGCTCTCCCAAGCAACACCTTGCCATAACATCACTTCTGCATGCAGTAAAACATCTGAGCAAGCGTTATGGGCTTAAAAACACAGTCAGGAACAAAATCACTGTCTGCTACAATACACGTATGTAAAGCCACCCCCCGCCTCTCCATGGTGTTTCTCCAAACCCTTTATGGTACTATTGTAAGACAGTGTCCTGACTTTTTATTTTACATAAGCTGAACGATAACATCTCACTAGCTGTTCTGATACTCCTGACTTGTCAAACACATGCAAGTTCTTATATTTCATATATCTGTAGCCACTTGCATGAGTTGGTCTTCCTACCTTACTTATTACCTTGTAGGAGATAGTTTTTTTCTTTTTTACCTTCACCTGAAGAGGGGCATAACCCATGCCATTCACCCTTTGCTTCACAATAGGCTCACTCCACTCCTCTACCCTACCCCCTTTCCCACCAACCCCTTCTTTCATTGCATTTATACTTCCAGTTACTCCACACCTCTCTTCCTTAAACAATAACATACCTGATATCATCAACAACTCCTACCTCCTACCATATCTCTATCATTTCCTTTCCCTTAAACACAAATACATTTACACCACCATATAAACCCTTAACAACAAACCCCAACCCTATATTTCAATATTTCAATATGTATGGTATACTAAAACTCTTATTCATTCCTCTTGCCCATACTACTCTACTATCTGGGCTATCCCTACTCACCACCATCCATACCCAATCAGTCACAACTCTTCCAACATCTGCAGTACTAGCAATGCTAGCTAAACCGTACAATGTAATTTAAATAGCTACTCCAACATATCACCATCCCTACTAGTAACCACTACTCTACACCTCACCAAACTGCAGCTTTTCCACACAAATACCAAACTAAAACTAACACAATACTATCAACATATACCTTTGATACGAGCACCCCAACCACAAACACTACTACATCCTCTCCATGCCTTAACTCATTGTGGAGAGATTCACTCCAACGCTCATCCTCAAACCTTGCCTAAAGTCACTCAGTCAGCTAAAACCTAAGATCTGCATTTCATAACAATTAATGACCAAAGCCTCTGTAACAAAATTACTGAACTCCACTCCTGGCTGTGTCACCATTCACCAGACATAGTAACAATAACAGAAACCTGGCTAAAAACACATATCTGACACTGAAATACTCCCTCCAGGATACAAAATTCTATGCAAAGACAGACCCCTCAAAAAAGGTGGAGGTGTAGCCTTAATTTTTCAAGACTCCTTAACCATAACTACTTATCTCATATCTGTCCCCACTTTCAATAATATTGAGATATTACTTACATTCCTTCATATAAACTCTAATAAACATCTTTGTATTGCCATTATTTACATTTCCCCAGGTCAACACATCCCCCATTTGGAAGACTTCCTATGTTGGACTAACGAGAATCTATCCCACTAAACTATTATTCTAGGAGACACTAACATTAATTGGCACAACTTAACCTCCAAAACACCTGCCAATAGCATTAACCTACATAGTTTCACACAACTTGTCACAGAGCCGAATCCTCAAACCTCACTCATATAAATCTACCAGGAATCTTGTCCACTTTGATCAAAACATATTCATCAATATCCTATAAGCTCAAAACTGTACCCCAATAAAAACTTGCCTTTGGATGATGCCGTAGATTATTTCAATAAACTCTAAGTACATTAAATAGCTTAGCTCCTCTTTGTACCAAACAAACAAAGCCTAACCATGCCGCCTGGTTAACAAAACAAACAAAACAAAACTTCCTCTCTAGAGACAGAGCTTGGAAAAAATGGCAAAAACATAGAACTCAAGCAAATGAACAAAATTATAAACACCTGCATAATACTGCAAAAAAACATGTCATAACTGATAAGAAAACCTACTTCTCCATACAAATATCCACCCAAAAAAAAAAATCCTAAAATATCTGGAAATCTGTATCCTCCCTCCTTAATCTAGGAAACCTTCAAAATCCATCTCCCTCTCCTGATAAAAACCCTCACCAGATCACTCAAATGTTTAACACTCATTTTATTGATACCATAAAAAAGTAATAAAGGATTCATCTACAAAAAGCATCCCCAACTTCCAAAAGGTCACAGAAATAGACCCCATATCTACCTCTATACACACCAGGCTTTCCTCAGACACTAACCCATTCAGTCCTTCCTTCTCATTACAACCAGTACCCACAAACCTAATTCTTAGATTGTTAACCAAATTAAAACCCTGCTCACTCTCCACCAACAAGTTACCACCTGAATACTTGCAACTTGCAACCAAAGCTATAGTTTATCCTGTAAGTATCCTTATTCATTTTTCAATATCTGAATTATATTTCCCTCAACTGTGGAAAAAGTCCATTATAACTCCTCCACACAAAGGCAGTAATACCCATAATCTCTCAAATTACCAGCCAATCTCCAAACTCTCCCCACTATCAGAAATCTTAGAAATATGCATACAAACCCAACTACTGAATCACCTCATTAACAACAACCTCCTAGCTCCAGCTCAATATGGATTCCATCCTGGACATAGCACAACCACAGCTTTACTCTTCTTCAGTGATACTGTGAAGGAGATCAGCTCTTGATGCTGGACTAGTAACTTCTGTACTCCTATTAGATCTATCAAAGGCTTTCAACACAGTATCACACCCTAAGTTATTACAACATCTAGAAAAACATGGATTCTCCCTAAGAGTATTAACCTGGTTCTCCTCCTACCTAAATAAGAGACAACAATCTGTTAGATGGCAAAGTCAACAGAGTATCTGGTCAATAACACAGGAGTCCAACAAGGATCTATTTTAGGACCCCTACCTTTTAACATATTCATTAATGATCTCAATAAAGCTTCCCAACAAAGTATACTTATTCAATATGCTGATGATTCCACTATCATCTCTTCCTCCAATAATTTCTCTAACCTCCAAAATATTACCCAAAAATTCATTCACATCCGTAGAAACCTGGCTAAATGATGCTCAATTAATGTTGAACCCCAACAAAACTAAACTGTTACTATTTTCATCAAAACCTCCAGCCACAGATTTCAAGATTTTTTCACAAAACAATAGAGAAATTGACCAAGTGAAAAGTTCAAAACTTTTAGGACTGACCATTAATAACAAACTCTGTTTCGAGCAACACATTCTCAATACAGTAAAACAAAACATCAAACTTAGCAAACCATACTGACATAAACTTTACTTAGATAAGCAAACATAAAACTAGCAAGCACTCTACTAATCCCCTCCCTCTTGTATGGAAGTCCCATTTTACAAACCTCCATACATCTATTAGTAATAAACTGCAATCTTGTTACTACAAGATAGCCAAATTTGCCTCTAACATGCCTAACTGCTCACATCACTGTAATGCTATTACTAACCTGTCCTGGCATGAATTTCATCACTATCTCAATTACTCCCATTTAACACTCGCCCAAAAGTTAATATTGAAACCTAATAGCTGCCCAGCACTCCAGTCTATTGTACACACATACACTCCAACTAGAACCCTCCGGTCCATAAACAAGCAAATTTTAAATATAACTAAACCCAACAAAAGATCTAGACAATCCTTATATTCCTTTAATATTGCCAAATTATGGAATGCCCTCCCTGCTAACATTACTCACCTTGACTCCATAAAAGCTTTCAAAGCTGCTCTAAAATCCCACTATCTAAACAATACCACTTGCACCAGTGGAATACAGTGTAAACCTCCTTAATCCCACCTGCACCTGTGGAATACAGTGTAAACCTCCTTAATTCCACCTGCATCTGTGGAATACAGTGTAAACCTCCTTAATCCCACCTGAACATGTGGAATATAGTGTGAATCTCCTTAATCCCACCTGCACCTGTGGAATATAGTGTAAACCTCCTTAATCCCACCTGCACCTGTGGAATACAGAGTAAGACTCCTTAATCCCACCTGCACCTGTTGAATACAGTGTAACCTCATTAATCCCACCTGCAGCTCTGGAATACAGTGTAAAACTCTTTAATCCCATCTGCTCCTGTGGAATACAGTGTAAACCACCTTAATGCCACCTGCACCTTTGGAATACAGTGTAAACCTCCTTAATCCCACCTACACCTGTGGTATACAGTGTAAACCTCCTTAATCCTACACACTAACTTACTTAGACCCTACTTTCCAAAACATCTACTATATTAACTCCTTCCTCTTTATATCACTAAACTTCCGAAGTAACAGTATTGTATTTACACTTATGATTACATTCTGCAATTGAAAAAAAAGTATTTTACTCTGTATCTTTGCAGTCTAATAATATTTAAATGTTCTAAATTCACTTTGTACCAATATATCTATCCTATGTATTGTATGTATATCTCTGTATTAACTTTGTATTTTTTCTGTGGAACATTACAATATCTGTGGAGCTTTTCTCCCCGGGCCTCCACTGAAAATGGGTCTCCGACCCAGTGGACTTTCCCAGTCAACAAATGTCAATAAATAAATAAATATGCATAGATGGTGTGTATTTTGTGTCAAGTAGTTGCACACAAGCTATAATAAAGGTTATTGGTAATATGTGATTAAATAATTATTTATATAACACATGATAAAAACACACCACCAATCATAGGTACCACCTCTCAAGACTACATCCCGCAGAAGACAGATGACCTGTTTGAAAAATCTGTATGAAACTATGACACATGATAATTACTTTTCAGCTGAGATATAGCAAAGATGCTGAAAAAAATATTTTCACACTTACACACAGACGTACAGAAACATGCACTTGCACGTGTACACACACACACACACAAGCACGCACACATATTACAGCTCCTTTTTTCTTGTCTGAAGTGATTTAGCATGTTGCTCTAGCAGGAAGTGAAAGTGTCAATGGAGTCCAATCAAATGCAAAAGAGGAAGCATGCCAAAGGACTCAGTGTTAGGTAAATATCTGCCAGTGTTGGTCTATTTCAGGACACCCTCTGGAGTATCAGTGAGTATTTTTTATAAATATAATATTGCCTTGTCTAATAATAGCTGAGCTTCAATTAGTTAAATGCCATTTGTCTGTGCTGATGAACTCTGAATAAGAATGAGGGCAGAGAATGAACCTTGAGAATTCTGCTTGGACTTTGAGAAATGAAGCATGAGAGCCTGCTTCCTAAGGATACTTTGAGCTCATGTTTGTATAATTTGCCTATATTTCTTCAATCACTAAGTACTGTTACAAGTTATCAATAGCCAGTTTCAGTCACATTTTAGTTAGTAATAAGACTGCACTAACTAGATGGTAGTTGGTATTTTTATAAAGATAACTGTTCAACAATTTTTTATTTGAATTTCCCTGTCCATTTGTGTGTTTTCTGTACATTTCTTTGCCAATTTGCTGGTTTGCTTTACATACTTTTAAATTAATTAGCTGAATGTGCGTCTATAAAGGTTTGTAAATGGGTAATTACTGCAAAGGATAATGTTAATTACCCAGAACTGGAGAAATATTAAGTGTTGGTATCTATCCTTTAATGTGAGACTGCTTAATTATATCTACCATAAACTAATATGATATGAAGGGATTATTTTAAGAGTGTTCAGTAATTGTGATCCTGGAGTACCAGTCTGGTTTGTCTGGTAAGTGTGGACCCACAGAAGCAGGAAAAGTGGTAGCACTGAAAAGGAATTAGGCACTCCTAGCAATCAGTCTGTGTGTGTAAATTTGGTGTGAAATAAATAACACAAGAAGTACTTACTGTTAGTGAGATAATTCAGGACACTGCAATGAGACTAAAGAGGTTGGAATCTGAAAGCCAGTGGTTTTAACTGTCCTTTGCAGATATACAGTGCAAAGCTTATTTGGGTCTGTCAGATAATAGACATAACCCAAGGCAGCAGTGCAGATTTGTCATATACTCCTAAAGCTGCGTCTGACTGCCACCAGGAGGAAGTACCATGCATCAGTGTATGTGGACTACGCAAGTACATGTTTTTATAAATACCTAATTATAAACTTGAACTTCATCCATGCAGAGGTTAGCCAATAAGGATTCCTTAGCAGCAACAAACTATTGATCTTGTTTCTATGGGAAAGTATGCCTTTGAATTGATTGCCACAATATGATATGGTGTGGCAACAGGCTTAGCATCTAGGGACAACTTGAGAGTCTGCCATATTACAGAACTGAAATTCTTGTGGTATACGTCCCAGTCTATTTTGAAATGACAGCAAATATACCTATATGAGAAATGCTTGTATGGTCATGTCTCACCCCTCAGTCATGTTCATGGAGCCAATACAATGCCAAATACCAGCTGCCATTGCTGAGTGCTGCATCGTGGCCTGCATTGATTACAATGTCAACATTGTCTGTCACTGCATACAGGTTGCTGACAACATTGGAGAGCAAACTATGCAGAAAATGCAGGATAAAGTCAGTGCTTCCTGTACTGTGTCCTCTAGCACAGTGTTTTTTTTCAAGTCATAAAAGCATCATGACCATGTTTGTTGCAAACACCTATGTACATCTGCAGTGAGATGAATCTGTCAATATCTCATTCTACATTATTCTTGACATATTCTGCCCTGCTTGAGTGCCTCGACTGACATAAGATATGGACTGCATCTCTACATCATGAGGAAGCAGAGGTTTACTGTCATATTGTAACAGGATGTCTGTAGATGGACCATAATGATCACTGGGCAAAACATAGGACAGATTAAACGCAGGAGGTACTGAACCAATATTAGTGTCCTTCTTGTAACATTTGGATGTTTGTTATAACATTCAGTAACACATATATTGTGCATATTACTAGTATCTTTTAGATCTTTATTCTGCTTCTAGAAAGAATTATACCATGTAGCATGCAACCACCTTTAGCTAGGCATTGCCATATTTAAAGATATATGTCACATATTGTGCAACACACTTTTTCTAGTTATAACTTATATCCTACATACCCATACCTGTGTGTGTGTGTGTGTGTGTGTGTGTGTGTGTGTGTGTGTGTGTGTGTGTGTGTGTGTATATATATATATATATATATATATATATTTAAAAGTAATAAAAATGGAGGAAGCAACTGAAGTGTCACTGTAGTACAAAATTAAGTAGAAGAAACCAAAAGCAACAGCAACCACCATGGCAAGAGTCAAAGCATATAAAACCATATAAACCCTTTATTAAAAACCATGGATAAGCACGTTTGGACTATAACTAAGTACTTCTTCAAATCTACCATCTTTTTGCTTACAACACATATATATATATATATCAGATGTTAATCAATGAGATTCCTGTAAATAGACACACCTACCAGAAGTCATATTGAAGCAGATATGAATTAATAATGTAACAGCAATAAGTCAAAAAATTCAAGAAATTCAAAAATTCAACAAATATTATCTAATATGCCATTTAAGATATTATTGCAAGACAAATTATTTATGTTTATTAATGTATTGGCAGGCCGTAATGTAGCGACCCGCTACATCTCCTGTTCTCATTTACTTATCAATATAAAATGAGAGCACTGCATGGTAAAATACACTAATAAAATACGCTGATAATACATAATAAACTGATAAGTGCACTAACAACTATACACTGTAAAACTCTCACTTCAGCTATGATGTTTTACAACATATTCATTGATTCAACAGACCTGCCATATAGACAAATCAGAACATCCTACTTCAGTAATCAACCAACCATAAGTTTAGGAGATGTAACTCTGTGGCTAAAATGCATTTGTCCAACTTCTATATCATGTCACAGCAATCCACTGCATCTCACAATCTTGTTTAATTATATATTAGAATAATGCATAATAAATTACACTAAATAGTTAAAGACTGTGGTATTTCATAGTCTGTGCAACACAGCTACCCATTATACCAAATTACATGATCATAAATTGTAAAGTGTAATCCTTCATTTAACTTCCTGGCTTTGATAATATATGCAATCAAACCAAATTACAACAATAAGGAATTATTTAACCCACTTGCATGTCATATCCATCATAACACAGCCCGTTGTGACTTTTATCCCGTGTTAATTATGTGGTAAGATATATAATAATAAACTGCACTAAGCACTTTACAATTCTCATACAAGGTATGACATTTTGTAGCCTATTATTAAAATTGGCTTATTATTGAGGCACTAGTTTAATGGGACTTCCCATACAGACAAATCAGAGCCATCAGCCTCAAGAGTTACACAATCATAAACTAAGGAAGGTGTAACCCTTCGTGACAGCAAACATGCATATCTTATCGATCTTTATTGCAGCTGTCCACTACATCTCATGTCCTCATTTAATTTTATAATTTTATGATACGGCCAGAAACAATTTGAAAATCTCAAATAGACTAATATATTTCAAACCTGTTGAACACATTACTCTAGAGATCCTTCTTATATGAACATACCACAACAATTCAATGACTCTCATATCCCCAGTTAGTTATTTGGTGGGAAAAGTGGTAAAAAAATATAATAAATGGTAAAAAATGTAATAATATATGATATATAATAAATAGAAGTCAACACTGCAAGACTCCCAAATGATGTGCGATGTTTTGCAACCAGCTATTAAAATGACCTATTGTTAAAAGCACTAGTTTAATGGAACTTCCCATGCAAGCAAATCACCACCATTACAAGCCAGCCCCTTTCTCCTAACGCTGATAATGTTATGGCGTCTACCTCTACATCCTTGCATACTCCTGTCTCCAATACGAATTAACCTATTGATATTAACAAAACAACAATGCCACATCATAGTGTTAATTCCGAGGTTAGCAGAGATTTTTTAGTAAAGAATCAGATGGGAGATTTCTCGCTAAAAATAGCCACTTCCAATCCGGAGCAGGTCCAGAAGTTTAATAAGAAAAGGCAAACTTCAGAGAAATCAGAGTGCAGAACGCAACCCACAAACAGTAAAAAGGCGCCGGTTTTAGACTCAGGTTTGATTTTTAATTTATCTTCACTCGAATTAACTGCTGAACAAATTCAGTTATTGAGTAAAGGTCTATCATTTATACCAGCTAAACATGCAGACCATGCTAAAATACTTAAAGTTTTGAGAATTTAACACTAAAGGCTATGTTTCATGGCAATGACAATAACACAAACACTGTCTTTAATTACAGAAGACCTAGTACCTTTGTTCCAGTGACACATCCAGTAATACAAACGTTTATTTCAGTATGTGAGGCTGAATTTAGATCATTATTTGAAACGGGTACTAATGTCAATTTCTGCAATATAAGCAGTCAAGACTTGAATGCTTTACACAAACTAAAAAACTTGCATTCTATTGACATTAAGTATGCAGACAAAGGAGGAGGAATTGTGATACTTGATAAGGAACTTTATGTTAAACAAATGAGGGTACTCCTACTATATACCAACACATATCAGTGTATATCGAAACTAATTGTGACTGGTATTACGGAGAAGGTTTCTTTTTTAATTTTTGACCTTTTGATGACAGGCTTGATTAATGAATACTTGTTTAAATATTTTAATACAGCTAATCCTATGACTCCTAGAATTTACGGCCAACCAAAAATACACAAAAACAAGTTTTCCCCACCCATGAGACCTATAGTATTGGGTGGGGGTTGGTGCACTGAACCTTTATCTATATATGTAGAAAATACTCTGCATATATTTCTGGATGGTTGTCACGCTATTTTAAAGGATACTAAGTCTTTCTTGGAAAGACAGCATGACAGACTTTCTGCCTTGGATACTGACTAAATGTTTGTGACCCTGGACATAGACTCCCTTTTTACCTCCATTCCTAATGAATGGGGTATTGATATGATTAGAACTTTTCTTATTTCAAATAGATGTCTCAATAATGACTGTGTGAAGGTCGTTTGTACATTGCTAGAAATTATTCTAGAGAATAATGCTTTTATTTTTGACAATGAGTTCTTACAAAAAACTGGCGTACCTATGGGCACTGCTTGTGCTATTAGCTATGCCAATCTAACACAATGGGAACAATCCACATTCTTGTCGGAAGCCAATGTATTCTGTGGTAATATTGCATGGTATGTCCATTTTGTGTATGATATTTTCCTGCTATGGAAAGGAGATACCATAGAGCTAACACAATTTATTGAATATATGCATAGTACAACTGATTTCCTTAAATTCAGTTATAAATATTCTGAGAATGAAATAGAGTTTCTAGATGTGAGTCTTCGTAAATCTGAGTTAAACCAGATACGTAGTAGCATTTATAGAAAACCTACAAGGAAAAATGCCCTCCTTCATAAAAATAGTATGCATCCTAGACATATCTCTCATAATATGTTGAAAAGTCAGATTTATAGGGTTCTAAGACTACACAATGATGACTTAGATGCACAAGATGCCCTCAACACTACTAAGCAGGAATTTATAGTGAATTTATAGTGAGAGGGTATCCTGAAAAATATATTGATGATGCTATACATGTAGTGTGGCTACATAGAAGTGGTAAATGACAACCATACTTTAAGAAAGCAATACAAACATGACTATATGATAGGAATGATATTATACATAGGGATAATTTCAGAATAGTCCTGCAGTATTCCAGCGATATACATGATTATTGTGATGTTCTAAGAAAGAACTGGAACATTCTACAAGAAGTTCCAGAACTTAAGAGTAAGATAAGTAATGCACCTGCTTTTACTTTTAGGAACAAGTCACTGAAACAGCATCTCTGTAACAAACCTACTATAAACATACCTTATGAATCAGTACGAGTAGCACCTTTTCCTGCAGACACTGCTCTGCTTGTCAGTATATTTATTCAAATGCAGTATATACACATCCATTTAAGCATTTTACTATTAATTTAAATTATTATGCTGACTACAGAACTATACATATAGTCTATTTTGCTTTCTGCCTAAAATGTCATAATTTTTATGTAGGAAAAACTAATAGATTGTTCAAAGACAAAATTTTAGAACATATCAGAGATATCAAAAATAAAAAGGATAATAGTGCATTAGCCAATCATGTGAAGAAAACAGATTCTTCACATAGTTTTAGGTTCTTTGTCATCCAGGTTGTAGACGAGAATCCCAGAGGAGATGATATAGAAAATGCCACTGAGACAGCTGAACAAAAATGGATACTGCTACTGAATGCAGACAGGCATCCAGGTTTAAATGGTGCCTTTTCAATTAAACCTTTTTTTATAGTGCAGGAGACTTCAACATTGACTTGTATTTAATTTGTTTCATGTTTGTATATAACTAACTTTTTTATATACGTATAGGTCTTTTAGATCCGTTAGAATGTAATTATTGTGAATAATGTTTTTGGTTTTAGATATCTTAAATGATTCATTATGTTTCAATTGATATTAAGGGCTGATTAATTAACTATGTATGGCTATATTATTTATTTATTTATTTATTTTAGTTTATTTTACATTTGTTGACCGGGCTAGTCTAACTTGATATATGTCCATTTTCAGTAGAGGCCCGGGGAGAAAAGCTCCAAGCATCAGCAGTGACAAAGAATACAATATATAGTAATAGTCAAGTGAATTACAGTACATTGGCTACATTGGTCAGAACAAAATTGTACTGAGTCATTTAGTAGGTTTAAGTTAAGATCAAATACAGAGAGAAAAACAAAAAAAAAATATATATATATATATATATATATTTTTTTTTTTCGTACTATGAAGGAAATTGTAAATTACAGAGTAGGCGGCATAGAACAGTATAGAAGAGAAGTATAGAGAGAGCAAGAAGGGGAATACTGTTGAATATTTACTTTACTTTGTCTGATGAAGCAACAGTGTGTGGTCATGAAAGCGCTTATGTTTTTTAATAAACTGGAGCTATTGGTGTGTAGTTGAGTGTTTTTATTATTATTCAAATCACCACCATTAACCTTAAAAGTTACCCAATCATAACGTAAAGAAGCTGTGGCTATTCGTATGGCTTCTTGGCAAAGAAATCTTATCAATCCTTAACGCAGCAATCCTCTACTTCTCATGTCCTCATTTAATTGTATAATAAATACAGCCATAAAGCGATTCAAAAATCTCAAGCAGGCTAATACATTTTTCAAACCTATTCAACACATCAGTTCAGCAAATCTTCCTATATAAACAAATCAAGACATCCAATGTCAAAAATTGCCTAATAATAACCTGACAAGGGTATAAACTTATATATTTCATAGCATCTAACAATGTACAACTTAAAATATTGCTTCTTTCCACAATCAGAGATAAATTTATAACAAATAATTCAACAACCATTACTTCTAAAAAAATAAAACAAGAGAATAAAAAAGTAATAAGAAATAAAAAGAAGACATATGAAAAATGATAAATAAGAAAAAAATAAAAGAAAGAAAAAGAGAAGAAGAGAATAGAGGAATAAAATGGAAAAAAGAAAGAAAGACTAAAAGAATAAGTAAAAGAATGAAAAAAGAAAAAAATAGAAGAATAAGAAAATAAAAGAATAAAATAATAATAAAAAATAAAGACGAAGACCAGTTCAACTTCTGCTTTAAGAGCACTAAATAAGCATTATTCAATAAGACATCCAATAGTGCCAGTCCACAACACCATTCTGTATATGTAAATCAAATCATTGGAAGTCAAATGTCCGCCAACCAGAGAATCAAAAAAGGCTAAAGATCTTAAGCCTTCCATTTCAGCTTCCTCCCTTTTAGAGCTGGTTTTATAAATAAATTAGCATTCAAGCCTGAATATACATATGCTTGAAAGGCAGCAATCCAGTTCATCTGAAAAGTTTCTGTCTTCAAAATAATATCACCTCCTCATTTGTTGTAGGAAGTAACTTGCAGAGCCATGAACTGAAACATATGCATTGGATTTTCTGTTTTATGCTTACAGAGTGGGTTATTAATGTATTTTAATTTAATGTCACTGATGTGCTTACGTATTCTCTCTTGAAATTGTCAATCTGTCTTGACAACATAATAACATGTACAAGAAACACAGGTAGTAAAATATACCAAATGTTTAGTACCACAATCAGCAAATTATCGACAAGAATGTTGTGTATTGTAAATTGGGTCTAGGAATTAATTCCTGTGATTAATGTATTTACACAAACGAAAAACAAGAAACCAAACTACTGAAAAGTAGGCATGGATGAACGCAATGAGAGCCAGCAAAGGTGAAGGTGAGGCACTGATCCACACCAAAAGCGCTTACTAATAAATGCAAGTTTCTTTTATTTTATTGTCAGTTTGCTGGCTCTCATTGCGTTCATCCTCGCCTACTTTTCATTAATGTATTTACAACATGAACATTTATTATATGAATAAGTCTCGTCTGTTGTTTTTCGATAAATCATTCATAGGAAAACATAAAAGTTGCTTTAAATTCAGGTGCAATACTGGGCGGAAGTAACAACAATAGAATTATTCTCACTTATTCAGGTGATACTAACCACATTTGTGACATTATTAAAAGGAACTGGAAAATATTACGAGTTGATCCAACACTAAAGAACACTGTGGGAACCCAACTACAGTTTGGGTTCAAAAGAAATATGAATTTAAAGCAGCTCTGACGTGTCTCTATGGGAAGTCCCATTAAACTAGTGCCTCAATAATAAGCCACTTTTAATAGATATCTTAGATAAAAGAGAAATGATCTGCCTAAATTTATTTAGAACCTCTACATTCAAAGTATTAAAATACAAAACATAAAAAATATAACTATAATTAAAGTAACTAAAAATAAAAAAGTGATGGCACAAAAGCACGATCATGCCACTTTATTAAGGTCACTCAATGAATGATGCAGTAATACTTAAATGGTATAATAATACTAAATATGTCCATGCTTGCTTATTTAATCACATGCATTTCACCCTTGTTACAAAACCAAAGTAGGTGTAAATAAATCAAAGCACAACCTATTCCTGTACCAAATGCTAACCTTCCTTTGTAGGCAAACGTTTCTATCACATTTTTAAACACAACTCTTTAAATAGAAAAAAAAGATAAAAAGAAACAAATGACACTTTAAATTTTTGTGTAATCCTCATGCACAGTGTTTCCAAATTTGAATAGTTCAACATTCCTGAAATGTATACACTTTGTACAGTCATTCCCTGAAAACAGTATCTGTACCTCAAAAAACTGAATGGGTATGCTACCTCCATTAGTTGACTTCCTTTTTTACCATCATATCACACACTTTAATAACCTCTTCCTTTTTATTGCCTGAACTATCATTTCTTCTTCATCCTCTGTCAGTCTTTGCCTTTATGGCCAAACCCAACCCCCCTCGTTTTTCTCTTTCTGTATCTCTACTCCCTTCTCATTTTACATAGCCTTTGGTAACAATTCCCCAAATTCCCCAAGAATGTCTTCCAGTTTTAACCTTTTCTCCCCTTCATCTTCCCCTGTTAATTCAAAGACTCCTTGCTCTACTTCCTGCTCTCCCTGCCTGACTGCCAGTGCTCTCATTCCCTTAGGATTGACTTTATAATAAAGCCTTTCTACTGGTATTCTATTATTCCAAATCTTCTCATCCTTCCAATACTGTATGCTAGGAGTCTAAACTAGAAACTGCACTCACTGGAAGCAGTCCTCACCCTGGAAGATGCTAACATTTGTGCAGTCACTGAGACCTGGCTGACGAGAGCACCCCAGTAGTACTAGATTACATTTCCTTCCACACTTTCAGACCACAAACTGAAGGTGTGAGAACTAAAGGAGGTGGTGTATCAATATTCATTAAAGATAAATTCACCTCTAGATTGGTTAAACAACAGAATTCTCTTGAATTACTTCAGGTGCAATTGACTGTAGGTCATTGTCAGCTATAAGAACCCCTCCATGAATCAGGACATCCACTCATCCTACTTGGATCTACGTGAGTCAATCAAGATGCAACCAAACTCCCTGGTTTTGGGTGACTTTAATTACCCATTCATTTTCTGGGTATATTATACATGTTCTAACTCACTTGCCCAAAGGTTCTTGGACTTCCTTAACTCCATTGCCCTGGACCAGCTGATTGACACACCCACAAGGAGCTCAAACATCCTGGATCTGGTACTCAACAACATGGGAGACCACTGCACCACTCCCAGTGTGTGGCCATCGCTGGTGAGATCTTACCACAAATCAGTCTCACTAAAAGTAACTATAACAAAAGCCCCCCCCCCCCATACACCAACTAGACTAAAGAACTTCTCCAAGGCCAATTACAACCTCTTACATGACACCAAAAATAGCTTCATTGCCCCTCCCCCCACCGATGGAACAGACATCTATATTGAGTTATACACCAATGCTTCATATGAGTACCTGTACAATTGTAGTGACTCTGATGTACCTGATAGAACCAAAGCAAGATCTTCAAGGAAAAACAAATCTGTTTGGTGGACAACTGCCATTAAAAGGCTATACAATAGGAAAAAGAAATTGCTTTCTACGAGTTGGAAGAAAAGGTCTTAAAACTGGAAACACTCCCTCCTCAACTTAAACAAGCAAATAAGACTCCTAGTGAAGTCCTCCAAAGTTGACTATGAATCCAGTTTAGCTTCCCTAACTAAGAATAACCACAAGGAGTTCTTTAGTTACATTCGTGACCTCAAAGGTAAGGCCCAGATTTACGCTGAACTCATAAATAATGGTACTACATATACAGAACCTGTGGATATAGCAAACCTGCTGGCTGACAGGTTCAGTGAAAACTTCACTCTTCTGTCCCTACCACATATACCCCAAAACATCCCTAACACCTTTCCCTCACCTAGTATCTCCAAGGAGCAGGTCTTAAACACCCTCTCCAAGGCCAAAAACACAGCCTTTATGGGACCAGATAATATCCAGGGCTGTGTTCTACATGGGTTAAAACAAGAATTAACATCACCACTGGGCACACTTTTCAATTACAGCCTAAGCACTGGCTTCATCCCAGTAGAATGGAAAACAGCTACCATCATCCCTTTGCACAAAGGGGGTGCATCCACCGACCCTGGAAACTATAGACCCAGTAGTCTGATCAGCCTTATCTGCAAGCCCATAGAACGAATCATCATGGACCTTATTAACAAAGATATAGGAAATCTCCAAACACTTGACCCCCACCCAGTTTGGCTTTATCAAGGGAAGATCATGCCTGTTAAACTTGGTGGACTTCTTCAAGACAATCACCAAAGCCATAGATGAGGGAAAATCTGTGCATACGGCCTACCTAGATTTAGCCAAGGCCTTGGGCACTATCCCCCACTCAGGCATCAATGATAAACTCATCCAGCTGGGTATCAACCCATATATAGTCAGGTGGGTTGCAAACTGGCTCACTGATAAAACTCATACGGTCAAAATAGGGGACTCCACCTCCTCCAGCACACCCTTAACCAGGCTGTTCCACATGGATCAGTTCTGGAATCCCTACTGTTCAGAATCTACTTCTCCAAAATACAGGCTAAAACTAAAGGACTATGGCTGACAAAGTTTGCTGATGACTGCAAACTGGGAGTGATCATTAAAACCCCTTGCAATGTCAACATTCTGCAAGAAGATCTTACGCAGACTAATGACTAGTGCCAAAGTCATGGTTTTAAACTTAATGCAGAAAAATGCATTATCATCCCCTTTGGCAAGGGTGATGTTCCTGTAAACTACCATTTCAATAGCAATACCCTAAGTACACAGTCAGTGGTGAGAGATCTGGGCACCCAGGTCAACAGCAACCTTAACTTCGATCACCATGTCTCTACAGTGGTAAGAAGGGCATTTTATATTGCTCATCTCATAAGTAAGGGCATTATCTCCAGAAACAAAAGAGGTTATAACCCCCCTGTACTCTTCCCTCATCAGGCCAAATAATAGAGTACAATGCTCTCTTTGGTATGTTCCTTTCCAAACACCTACAGCAATTGGAGAGACCACAAAGATTCCTTACAAAGAAAATTCAGGGTCTTCAAGATCTGTCTCATGCGGCAGACTGAAATCATTATCAGTTTACTCTGTGTTGTACAGACTGCTCAGAGAGAACATGTGCCTTGCATATAGAGCAATCTCTGACCCCACTTTAATGGAAATACTGCACATTTGCAAGTCAAATAGAACATGGGACACTCATTCAAAGGACCATAACCTGGAGAACTTGCTGGAGAGACAGATTTGTCTCACAGAGGTTGCCCCACCTTTGAACAAGCTTCCTATTCATGTTAAACAAAGCCCTTCATTGGTTCTATTTAAGCCTATTTTGAACAATTGGATGGGTAAATGACAATTCACCCCAGGACTTCCACCTGTGTTCCTCTTTGACAGGGGCAATAGGTGCTGATTTTAGTGTCTGTTTAAAACAGACACCCTTGGGAACATGGGTTGAACTTGGCTAGGCTTGTAAGGGCTCTGGGGCCATTAGCCTAGTAACCTCTTATGATCCCATGATCCTATAAACTTTTCAATTCCTTTTCCCCTTTGTGCCTAATAGTAAGTCCCCTCCTCCTGTCCCTTTAGATTTCTAACAACTCTTTTCTCATTTTCCTTCCTCACCTTGTCCTTCTCTCAATGTTTCTGCTATAAAATTCTCAGATATTTTCCTTAACCCTATCATAATCCTCCACTGTTTCCTCTCCATATTCTACAAAAACTTGTTTTATCAAGGTTCCCATTTATTTTCCCTCCTTCTCACTCCAGTTATGTGTTGCAGGATTCTCCAATGTCTTTCTACGTTTGCCTGTTCACCACTCTGCAGATTAATTCCTGTCATTGCACAGCCAATCAATGTCAGGGGATCCATAGTAACCTCCTTAATCATATATAAATGCTCTTTCAAGATGGAAACCCCTATCAGTTCTAGACCATGTCCTATACCTCACTGTATGATGAGTGTATTTCCCCCTATGACTTTCTGGTCTGCATCTCCCTCATATCTACCCAACCTACTAACTGCATGTACTGCCTCAAAAAGACTCCCTCTCTCGTTATTCTCCTTCCTGTCAGCCACCTTCTGCCTGGTCTTTCCTATCTGTTATACTCCAGTCTCTAATACATATAGCTATCATACCTCTCAACCGTACAGATTTCTGCAGAATGTCCAGAGTTCTACCTCATATTTTGGTAGATTTTTCATAAAATTGTGGTTTTCTAGCAAATCATTGGCAAATTATTGATGGTTTAAGTCAGAAAATAATGACAGACATTTGAGTTTTAGACTTCATATCTTTCAGAAAATCCATGCTAATGCAAAACCTGTTATTCTATATACTTTCTAAGCTTGTAACAGCAATATTTAAAAAATGTCCCTATTTTTGGGCCTTTATCCCCCCCTTTTTATGGCTTTGTCCAGATTTCTTACTTTAAGAGGTTGAGAGGTATGATAGCTATGCCCTCCTGAAATTTAACAATCTCGCCTACTACTTTCCTGAGTTTACATATAGCCACACTGGGTTGAAGATATAGTGTTACCATGGAAATATTTGTTTCTTCAATTTGCCCCTTTAATTCTGGCAAACCTTACTTTATTATCCTCTGTCTTCCCCTTTACTTACATAGGGCATGCTTTATGTAACAGTAACCTAGTTCTCCTCTGTCTTCTAGTCCCCCATGAAGAGCTAGCTATAACCTAATTTTTTTATGTTCTTCCATTGTCAAATGTGTCTCTTGCAATGAGATTATCTTGCAATGAGATTATTTGCCCTTTCATTGTTCTGATGTGAGCTAAAATTCTTTCCCATTTCATACAATTTTTCAAGCCATTCACATTCCAGGGTCTAGCTTCTTGTTTAAATTCTCCCTCCGTGTATTTTATTAAATATTTCTCTACTCTCTTTCTTCCAGTTTCAGCGACTGCCTCCTGTCATCCCCCCATATAATTATGTACAAATCTGCAGGATTCCCTTCCGCTATCTGAGTTAACACCACTCTGAACGGCACATCCTGTACCTCAGCTCCTTCTTCTATCATTACTATGACATTGAGTAAAGCATTAAGGATCCCTCACATGCTGCTAAGTTAATCTCCTACTTACTTTTCCATCACACTATTTTAAATCTCTTTTACTGTACCCTTATGCTATAACTTTCTCATTCCCTTATATATAATTCTTCCCATCTTGCATTTCTGCATTTATTTCTGTATTTCCTAAAAACAGTATTAACTTATCCTCTTTATGTATTTCCCTCTGCACTCCCTATCACATTCAACAACATTCCTAATCCCATCACAATCCTGAATCATTAATTTCAGTCCATTCTCCATTTTATTTCTAGCATAGGCTTCCCCTACACATTCTTTTCCCTCTCACATTCCCACCTCTGCAGCCAGAATTCCAAGCCTGTCTCCCTCTTCCCAGCTTCCTGACATACTACCCTGAATCATTTCCTGCCACATACATCTCCTGACCTCTCCAGACAAAATGCACCCAGTATGTGTTCAGCTTTATACCACCTAATTACTTACATTCACTAGCTTTTCCTGTTTACAATTAAGAATTGCTTTGCTAATTGAATTCCTTCTTTCATTAACTAACTCAGTACAAGCTTATTTTGTTCCCTCTCTGTTTTCTTTAACTTTTTAGTCACATTCTTTGAAGACCAAGACACATTGCTTTATTATATCAACACAGTGTGTATCCTTACATTGCTTTACCATATCAACACAGTGTGTATCCTTCAACTCCACACTAACTTTTGAAAGGCCTTTTGTTAATGTAGCCCTCTCATGTGACCACTCTGTCAAAGTTCTTCACCTTCTGGCTTCTTTCAAACATATCATGCTTTCAGTTACTTTTCCCCATTACATATAAGCATCACTTTATTAGGTTAATTCCTTCTTTCATCTACTAAGTCAATTTGAGCTTAGTCTATCCCCCCCCCCCTGTTTTCCTCCACATATATAGTCACATTCTTTACCAAGACACATTTCTTTTACATTTCAATACAGTGCATTCCTCTCTGCTATGCACTAACATTTGACAGATCCTTTGGTAAACCACATGACTCATCTCCTCAAGTTCTTCCCCTCTTGGCTTCTTTTCAGCATAAAATTATACATATCCTTCTGCATGTTTTTTGCCCTATTCCCCACTTCCTCTCCCTCTAGAGTTATTTACTAATTTACTGTATATCCTCTACACCTACCATTAGGTGTTCTGTTCCCCCTATTTGATATGCATTCTACATAAAAACTAACACTATAAAACAGTGAAAAATAAGAATAATTTTCACAACATAATTATAAAACCATGCAGTTATTTTTTTCAGTGCAACTCTTCTATCTGTTATAATGTCAACATACAATGTGTGCAGAAGCATAACCAATTCAGTCACTCCCACCATCATGTATTTATAGTCCACAGGGTCTTCAAAGCTGTCAAGTCAAAGTAAACTTTATTGTCATTTAGGACTACACAATTGCAGCCTAAATGAAATTCCGAGCGTTTCTGTGTATATAAATGTAATATTTCAAAAAAACAGATAAAGATAATCCCATTTCAATTGTCCATCTTATTTCTATGTTCATCACTGTGTTTGGAATGGCCAAGTCTTACTTCCTCTAATCTAGAAAGAAATAAAAAAACACCTTGCTAGCCAAAGAACTTCAGGTACAAAAACAGAGGCGAAAGCGAAAAAAAAAAAGTCCAACGCTTAGTAACTAAATTTAATAAACAACAAAGCTTTCAAGTAAAACTCTTCATCAGTGTATAAAATTCAACAGCCCAATTAAGGCAATTTAAATAATAACACAGCCAATCAGCTCAAACAATCAATCAACTTAATTCTAATTTAAAGTGCCCTTATTATTATATATAACAAATACATATATGAAAAAATACATATATAAAAAACAGTGACAGAAAAAAAATATTAAAAATAATAACATACTTTAAAACAGTTTAAACTTAATCATATCTATCTTTTAAAATAGGCTTAATGCTAACACTGGTGTTCAACCCTGGAAACTTATCAGTGCAGAAATAGTTTAATAATAAGGGCAATTTAAATTAGAATGAGGTTGATTGATTGTTTGAGCTGATTGGCTGTGTTATTATTTAAATTGCCTTAATTAGGCTGTTGAATTTTATCCACTGATGAAGAGTTTTACTTGAAAGCTTTGTTGTTTATTAAATTTAGTTACTGAACGTTGGACTTTTGTTTTTTTTTTCACTTTCAACTTCCTGTAATCTAAACACATTCTTTAATTGTAAGCTACAAACACTGGAAAAGGTTTCACTAGCAAAGTCTCTCTATGAATCTTACCATCAGAAGATTGAGAAGCAGAGTCCCATTCTGCTTGCTGACATTTTTGTTGGATGAACCTTTTTATCTCCTTTGTAGCCTGTTCTGCATCAAAAAATGCCTTTGATCCTCCAGGAAAAAAACACTTTGAAGACAGCTGGATATAACAACTTGAATCTCACACCCACCTCTCAACTTTCGCTGATTGCTGGGATAACTTTGTTTCTCTTCTGATGGTGTACGGGGGATAATCATTTTCTACAAACACTCTGCTGTCTCCAATTTCTAATCCTTTGCTCTTCTGCCACAATTTTGTCAGGATCAACTTTTTCTGCTGGTATGATTGCATCTTTACTAATATAGGTCTTGACTGCTTTCTCATGGCCATGTGTGGAGCATTCACTTGATGTGCCCTTTTAATCAACAAAGTCTGCTGTGGAACACCAGTCCAGGTGCTTATCTGTGCTTTCATAAAATTAATACAGCCTGTTCCTTCCAGTTTCTCTGGTGCAGCAGAAAATCTCAGGTTTTCTCTGTGCACGCTGTCTTCTAAACCTACTAATTTTTAAACAGTTCTTTTTGAGAAACTTCATATTCAGACAGCATTTTCTTCATGTCAACCTCAGATTTTTGCAGTTTTATCAGTGCATCTGAATAGCTAGTTAAAGCTTCTTCTATTTCCATACTAATTCCAGCCTTTTATTGTTTGACTTCATATATACTTTCAACATTTCATTCATTTTAATCAGCTCTAAGTACATTTGATTTTTTTTCTCTAAATTACTGGAAGCCATCTCTTGGACCAAAGCTAAAGCCTGAACTGCTTTTTGCTGAACAGCTACAAAATTCTTCCCAGACAATGTTTTTTCTTCACTTTTTCTAGCTGAGTTTCTTTCAAGTTTTCCAAATTTCTTTTTTACTGGCATCCAGAGTGTTTATTTACTAGCCAGTAATTGAATTTTACCAAAAAATGTTCTCAATGGCACTCCTTTTTCTCAGTTTCTATTTTCACATGAGGAGAACTGAAGTGATGCTTTTGATCAGTGTGCAGCCATCTTGGAAACTTGTGCAAATTAATAATTGAACAGATAATAGCAGGGCAAGCTGCCCTGCTATTATCTATATTCCAGATATTTTATGAAAATTTGTATAACACAGAGAAATGTGGAAATCAAAAAAGAATACAAATGTAATTATTTATGGAAGACTTCGTTATGCCAAGGTTAGAGGTGGATGAGGTTCAAGTACTAGCAATTAAGACAGGAGGTTATTAGATAAAAACAGTGATGTATATAATCAATCTTCAGTAAAGTCTCCAGGGACAGATGTTATTTTTGTGGAAGTTTGGAAATTAAGAGGGAAGAAAGGTATAAAGATATGGAAGATTTTAACTGTAATTTAAAAGGAGAGAAAGCACCAACATCTTGGAAGAAAGCTGTAGTGGCTATATTACCCAAAGATGGTAAAGACCCTTCAGACCCAGCTTCATATAGACCTAATTCAATTTTAAACCATGATTATAAAGTGTGTATGTCTATGTAGTTAAAAGAATGGCAACGTTGTTGCCAAAATTGATAGATATGGGTTGGTGTGATTTTGTGGAGTGTAGGTAAACATTTGATAACATTAATAGAACCATGATGATCCAGAGGTAAGCATAATGTAAGAAAATACATCTGTTGTTGGTAAATTTTGATGAAGAGAAAGCAAGGATTTTATGAGTAAAGCACTGGAATAATTTGCATTCCCTGATACAATAGCTTATTTAGAAGAATATATGTAGGATCAAAGGCAAGAATTAAAGTGGGAGTGTTACTCTCAGATAATCTGCATTTGATCAGAGGAACCAGGCAGGGATGTCCTTTTTCCTCTTTCTTATTTAGTTTATATTTAGAGCTATTGGAAAACAAAATGAGAGACTCAAAAATGCAAAGATATAATTGGTATGGTAATCAAGAAAATCTGGCTTTCTTTGCAGATGACATTAGTTTGTACCTGATAAATCCAGAAAAGGCCATCTCAGTGTTGTGGAACATTTTGAGACAGTTTCAAGTCTTTTCAGGATGTAAAATTAATGAAGATAAAACAGAGGGTCTACTAATAAATTTTGTACCCACACATGACTTGATTCAGCAATATCCATATTTATGGTGACATAATAAGATGAAGTATTTAGGATTATGGGTTAAAACGGCTTCTGTTGTGGTAGATAAGGGTGTGTGGGAAGAGACTAAACAAAAGATAATACAGAAACTGAGAAACTGGAAACTCTTATTAATGGATATGGATAGTAAGATACAAGCAGTGAAAATGTGTTTAGTCCCTTTAGGCTTGTAAACAGGTCAGGCATACTTTTATCAGCCCAAGGAAAAGTTGTGAACAACAAATAAACAATTGAAGAAATTTATCTGGGAGGGAAAGAGGGCAAGAGTTGTATGTGGTAACTTGATCCTTCCAATAGAACAAGTTGGTTAGGATTGTGATTTGAAGGGATAGTGTAGAGCTACAAATTTAAGGTTCATATACATAACACAAGCAGAAGGTTATAATTCAAAGTGGAAAGGAATGATAATGAAGCAAGGGAAAGTTCAAAAATATACAGAGAGTGGAATTTTGGATGCAGATCCTTAATGAGAATAAAAGCAAATATACAGGATATTATATTCATAAAGTGGCAGAAACTATTCTAAGAACTAAAGCAACATGAGAATGGAGAAAGGAGATTTTGTCAACAGGGATGACTGCAAGGAGAGGCACAGAAAATAGGCAAGAGGGGGGGGGCTGTAATTTACTGGAGAAATCTAGCAATGGAACCAAGATATTGGGACCAAATAAATAAAGCAGGAAAGGGAATAGGGTGGGATGAGGCAGAGAAGACATTTGGATTGCAGGCTACAGACTGCTTTCCCTACCAGGGCTTGATCTCAGAGTACAGGTAAAGAGAAATAGATAGGAGAATTGTATATGAAAGACCTGCTCTGCTAGAGGTTTCGGTTGAAACTAAAACAGAAGCAGCTGTTAAAATATACTTAATAGGGCATAAAAAACTTTGCATGATGAGTATAATAATCAATCAGGCAAAGTCAGAAAAGATTGGGAGGAGAGACTGGAAAGGCAATTTACAAGAAAACAATGTGAAGATATGTTTGGCTCCCAAGTATGAAACCTAGTCCAGAAGGTTTAGGGACTTTGCTGGAAGTGTTTCCATGGTGGATATTTTTGTTATCCAAGCAGACCTCAAAGAATTTTTCCTCAGGTTGATAGCAAATATTGGAGGTGTGGTGGAGAAGAAAGAGGTAACTAGAAACATGTTTTGGGAGTGTAATGAGTTGGCAGATTTTAAAACTTCTCTACAGAGTACTCTGTAAGAAATATTGGGTGAGCAAATAGTTGTAAGTAAGGAAATTATTCTTTTGAGCTGGGATATAGGATCTGAATTGCCTAGACATAGTAAGGTCTTATTAAGTTTAATTCTCTTGGCTGCCAAAATGCAACTACTAGAAAATGGAAATCAAAGTCTATGCCAACTGTATTTGAGATACTGAATATTATAAAAGAGATAAAAGAACTGGAAGAGGGATCTTTAGATAGAGAAGTAGCAATTTACATAGACATAAATGGAAATTGTAGGAACAATACATGCATAATAATGTTCAGGAGGAGGAGAATGTTAAGACTAATAAATAAATATCATTAAGAATTTACCTTATTTGCCTTCAGTCAGGAATAACACTTCAGGATGTGCAAACAGAAATTTTATTTACAGTGCTGGGAGACTATCGTCATAAAAATGCATAAACCAGTCTCTGAACAAAGGAAACTGCATCTTTTATACATTTGCTTATATATTCAACCATGCAAGATGCTGACATGACAGTGGGTTTAACAAATCAATGACTTTGGAAATGTTCTCCTTCCTCATGATTTTTGCCTTGGACTTCAAGTAAACACCTTCTTTTACATGACCCACCTGCTCCAAGGATCTTGTTTTCTGACCTTGGATATTTCATTTATCAGCCAACTTTCCCTAGCAACAACACACTCCCAGCCTGGAGGAATCAGGCTAACAAATTCATTTTGCAAAAAATGCCTCTGTTCCTTCAACACTTACTTTTTCCCTTGTTGAACATTAAAAGAATGCAGTTAAAACACAACAGTAACTTCAGCTTATGAAACTGTATTTTTCCACAGTTCTGCATACAAATTATATTTGTTTGTAACAATCACATTATAGATACATTAATGAAACTGAAATTAATATACATTTTAAGAAGACCGATCTTGTCCCATAACAGTCTTGACCCATAATAAGGAGGAGGAGAGAGGTTTAAGGGAAGACAGGGATTCATCATTTTTTTTTTTTGAATGTTAGAATGATGATAATAACAAAGAAAATATATGTGATGTATATTGTATTTAAATGGAAAATTTTTAAAATGGTTTGTTTTCTTGTTGTCACTGTATATGAAAATTTAATAAAAGTGTTTAAAAATTATTAATGTGTACCAAGTACTTCAAGATTTTGATCTGAAGTCCCTAGACATTTTGGGCACATTTGATAAAGTCAAATACAACATCACTGGCATTTTTTGACCCCATCAGTGTCACTTGAGGACCACAGTAGCTACCTTGGCAAGTCATATTCTGTATCATTTGATCTCAATGCCCTAATTCTAGGCAAAGTCAGTTATCAGTGTATCATCTGGGTGTCTTACTCAGCTAGCAATAAATACACCAAGTGTTGCCTAGATTTCTTTAACACCAACTCCCATGATTAAACTGTTCCAAGATACCATGAGAGGGAGGAATATACTTAACTTTGAATTTATAAATGATGTCTTTGCCTACACGTGTAATAATATTATCCCCTGCTTGATAAAATTCTACCCCCAGGCTTTCATCTTTTCCCACAGTTGTTTGTTTATTTATTTAAGTTTGTTAACCAGGGTAGAGCACTGATCTCAAATGATCAATTTCAGTTTCAGCCTGGGGGAAGAATTCAGCAATAAAACAAATTTATGGCAAACAGAAAGAGTGTCTGCAATGCAAGATGCACAACAAGTTTAGATTATTGAAGCACTAAGGTAAGTATAGTTACGAATCATATATGAGACATCCCTTACATCATACAGCTTATTGATGTTAAAATGAGCTTATGCACTATGGAGAAGTTATATACAATATATATAAGAGAGTCACATCTTAAGGTAAGTGTGATATATAATTAGAGGAATATTGAGAGTAAGGAAGTTATTAGACAGTGACACAATATGTTGTACTTAGGTAATATGGCCATTGGCATAACATTGGCATTTAACAAGTTTCAGAAGATGCATTTTTAGTTTTGTCCAGAAGAATGGGTATGATGATATGTTTGTTGTTGGACAGGGGTTATCATATTAGTATAGCTAAGCAGGAGGATGTCTGGTTGTATATAAGACTGAACAATTTGCCTAAGAGGAAGTTAGTTCTTTGTTTGAGTGGGAGCCATTTTGCACTGGGTTTTCAGTGGTATTCATGCTTAGAAGATACAGAAAGGGATGAAGGTGCCACCAAACTGTTCTAATTTTAACTGTATTCATGGACTACCTCAAAAACCAATCTTACATATGTTTATGAAGGCCTTAAGAATTTCAGCAGTGCTTTGTCTCTTGCTGACTAAATTTATAAAACTACTATATTTATACATATTTTTACAGCCATTTCAATCAGTATATAGATAAGTCAGTACCTACTAGACATTAGTATGGCTGGAAATTCAGGTGTTAATCCTTATGATAAAACTCTCAGATAAACAACCTTTGTGATAAAAGAAAATTATATGGTTCATGTAATACATTTTTTACCATTAATCAGAAGGAAAAGTATAAGCAGATCTCAGTAAAACGAGTACAGCTGAATATGAACAACAGGTAGCTTACTCTTCAAATGATAATAACATGACTTTTTCAACTGCTTTGTTTATTAGAAGTGATGCCCAGGAGGTGCCTAAATGTTACCCTCAGTTTTTGTTATTCATGTTCTTTAATTTTATACATTTATTAACTGAGTAAGCCCACTGGACCAAAATGTCCCTTTTCAGTGGTGACCCACGAAGTCTGTCTGGTTAAGTGAACTTAGAGTCACACAGTAGGCAAACGGAGGTGAAAGGAATCAAATCCTGTACCCTGGGTTACAGGAACTAGCAGTTATATTTGTTTATATTCTTGAGCTATTCTTTCTACATCAAGACACTACATCAAGACAATAGCATTTCAAGCAAACCCCTCGTTTGGTTAAACAACATGACCCACTGGAGTTCCTCCACAACCAGATTACCATAGACATGTCCCCTACCATATCCTAGCAAGCTAAAAGTCACCCAATATGTCCCATGAAACCCATAGTTCATACTTATACCTACTGGAGACAAAAAACATTCAACCAAATACCATAGTCATGGGAGACTTTAATTATCTCTCTATAAACTGGTAATCCTATATGACCCCAAATTTGCAATCACACAGATTCCTAGACTTTGTAAACACAAACAACCTGGACCATTTACTGCATACACCTTCTAATTTGGACATGGCTCTGACAAATATGGGAGAGCATTGCACCCCCTGCACCCTGCCCCAGTGTTGTGTCCTCTCCAGTAATGTCAAACTACAAAGTAGTCTCCTTTGAAATAAAAATCAATTCTGTAACTCCAGCAAACCCTTTCATGGTTAAAAACTACTCCAAGGAAAATTACCTTTTATTAAGTTAAAAAAATCCAAGACAGCCAAGCAAGAAGGAAAAGTTCACAGTGGTAAAATATACCATAAAAGATTAAAAGAAAACCCACTGGAGCCATCATGATGGTGGCTCCAGTGGGTTTTCACCTTTTATTAAGTGATAACCTGCTAACATTTCAAGCCTTTCCAAACCCATATAATGCAACAACCTATGAAGAATTATTCACAGAAGTTCTACACAACCATGTCAATGACTACATAGGGGCTGTTTTGCCTACTAGACATAAGCCAAAATCTAACTAAAAAAATGAAACACACTGGTGGAATCCAAAATTAAACAGGTTATACAACAACAAAAAAGTCATACTAAAATCAGGATTTTTCTTTCACCAAACTGAATAGACAACTAAGAGGACTAATTAAGTTCAGCAAAGCAAATTTTGAGGTGAAGATAACATCCCAGGCCACGGTCAACCATAAACACTTCTTTAGCTATGTCCAGGACCTCAAAGGCAGCACACAACAGTGTGCCAAACTGTTGGTAAATGGATCCATGTTCATTTATAAAAGACTCATGGGATTTTTTTTAGATAAGCTCAGGTCATTTGAATTTAAAGAAAAAATGCTTGTCTTATTTAACATAGATGTGCAGTCTTTATTTCTTCTATCCCTATAGCAGAAGGATTTGAATATTTTGATTTTACCTTACAAAGAATACTAGGTAGGATAACACTAATATTAATACAAATTGTTTATTAATGAATTTAGTATTAAATAATATTTTATTTTTATTTTAATAACATTTATTATCAACAAATCAAGGGTGGCACTATGGGGCAACAGTAGCCATGCCCTATTCTAATGTTATAATAGGAAACAGAAAATTTACCCCAGGATTGCCCCCTGGACTACTAATATACAGAGGCAGCTCCTAAATGATTTATCTCATGCATGGATCCCCTCAAATTATCAGTTCTATATTAGAACACCGAACTTTCAAAATTTCGAGTGTTCTAATATCAACACGTTTTCAGTGAATGCTGAAAATATTGTAGAAGCAGAAAACCAAAATGTTTCCTAGGGAAAGAATTCGGTTGTCTGTTTCTGTTGCTTCTGTATTTTCAGCGCTGTGGTGGAAAGTTACGGGTCAGGTTCAGGTAAGTGTGCGATTGTGTGGACGTGAGGGTTAGGGCGAGTTAGGTGAGTTAGGGTTAGGGCGCTGGTGAGGTGACTGTGCGATAGTGACATACCTTAGGGTTAGGGTTTGGTTAAGGTAAGTGGATAGTTAGTGGTGTATGTATAGTTTAGTGTAGGGTTAGGTGTAGGAGTTTAGGTGTATGTGTGTGGATTGCTGTTTATTTGGTGTGCTTCTGTTGTGTGTATGTGTTTTGGAACAGCAAATTTTTTCCCTAGGAAAAAAATCTCTGTTCTGAATGTTCAATGTTTTAAATTTTCGATTCATAGGGTTCAACATTAGAACACTCAAAATTTTGAATGTTCGGTGTTCTAATATAGAACCAAATTATCTATGGTATGATCCCAATAAGTGTCATATGGTAATATATAATTATTGGCCATGTGATGAGTAAGGCCAATCTATAACCAAATTGGATAGGTTATTTTGAGCACAAAAAGTGAAACCGGCTAGGCTTAAAATGGCCTACAATGGCAGCTATCCGTTTACTTACTTCTGAACCTATGAACCTAGGCAAAGGTGGGAAAAATACATTTTGACCAAAATTACTGATTATGAACATGTAAAATTTTATGCCAATTTTGTTGATGATCTTTTTTTATATTTGGCAAGGTACATGATGAATGTTTAGAATTATTAAACCATCTTAATGAAAGTACTACCTTTTTAAAGTTTAATCTAGGGGGAATTAGTACAGAAGTTAATTTTTGGGCATTAATATTAAAATAAATTATTTAAGTATAGTATTTCATAGCAAGTTATTCAGGAAAACTATGGTTAATTATTTATTTTAAAATTTATAGATTATTTTACATTTATAAAAGATAAAATTCATAAAGGTCAAATGATTTAGGGCTTCAGCCTTATTACAGATTATGCTTTATTTATTAAATCATTAAACAGATGTTCATTGAGAGAGGATATAAATCTGTGTATTTGGATAATATTGTCCAGGAAACTATTATAAAAGGAAGTACTGAATTCCCATTTTTAATAAACTGTTTTAGTTTCAAAACATTTGACACCATGTGCAGGCTGTAAGGCATTTTATGTCAGCAAGAGGAATGAAGGTCAGCAGGACTAAGACAGAATATATGTATATGAATGAGAGGGAGGATAGAGGAATGGTGAGGATGCAGGGAGTAGAGGTGGCAAAGGTGGATGAGTTTAAATACTTGGGATCAACAGTTCAGAGTAATGGTGAGTGTGGAAGAGAGGTGAAGAAGAGAGTGCAGGCCAGATGGAGTGGGTGGAGTAGGTGGAGAAGAGTGTCAGGAGTGATTTGTGAGAGACGAGTACCAGTAAGAGTGAAAGGGAAGGTCTACAAGAGGATAGTTAGACCAGCTATGTTATATGCGTTGCAGACAGTGGCATTGACAAAAAGGCAGGAGTCAGAGCTTGATGTGGCAGAGCTGAAGATGTTAAGAATTGCACCGGGTGTGATGAGGATGGACAGGATTAGGAATAAGTATATTAGAGGGTCAGCCCACGTTGGAAGGTTTGGAGACAAAGCCAGAGAGGCAAGATTACATTGGTTTGGACGTGTGCTGAGGAGGGATGCAGAGTATATTGGGAAAAAGATGCTAAGGATGAAGCTGCCAGGTAACAGGAAAAGAGGAAGGCCTAAGATAAGGTTTATGGATGTGGTGAGAGAGGACATGCAGGTGGTTGGTGTGACAGAGCAAGATGCAGAGGACAGGAAGAAATGGAAACATTTGATCTGCTGTGGCGACTCCTGATGGGAGCAGCCGAAAGAAGAAGAAGAAGATATTTCCACAAATGGATTGCAGAATATTTATTTGATATAAAAGTACAAAATATTAACATTTCTTTTTATAGAAATGTATTAGACCATCCTGAACATAGGAAATTCACTTTTTGGAGGTAGGAAATGGTATATAAAGATATGAGGGAAAGTAGTCGTATCTTCTAAGTTAACAGTATTTTGTAAGTTAATATTTTGTTAGTAATCTGATGTTTTTGTTAAATGATGTTTAGGTCACATGTTATTTAAACTGATTTAGTGGAGTGCATAAAAAGCAAAATGTTTTTATGTTCTTTCTACTCTGAAAAAGTTGATTTTATGTTGCAGACGAAAGTGCTAAATAAACTTTATTGAATCTGTTGCCTATCCGTGTTTTGTGTTTGAAGTTTTAGTTTTTTAGCACACGTGGAGCCATTCTACTGGGTTTTGTTTCTTTGTTTGTTTTTTTGGTGGTTGTACTTATTTTTGGGGCAAGGTTCCATCATGGTGGTGTTCAACAAGATAGTCCCATGTGTGTGAACAGGGAAGGTGCTCTACATTCACCTTCAGCTATGAACCAGGATATTCTGGAACCAGTAATAGCGTTACAAACCTCAGTTACTTCTTTTTGTCAGAAAGTGGCTGATTTAAAAGTTTTGAACAATGAAGTTTTTTTAAACTATCAGGAGGATATTCCACCCTTCAGTATTCGTCTTGGCTAGTGGAGAGAGCAGACCATGCCAACATGAAGGAGAGGTATTCTGGATCCATCAACAAGTTTCTGGGACTTCAAAACAGCAATGTACAATGTTAAGGGGAGAGTTATTTCAAGCAGGAGTGAGTAGGGAAGGGGAAAGTCAGAAGCCAAGGAAAGGAATGAGACAGCTCACACCTGAACTTACTAAAGACAGTACTTCTTTTGTTTCTAATTTAACTGAAGAAAAATTTACAGAAGCACAGTTAAATATTCTTTGAAAAGCTTTTACTTTCATACCAGCCAGGTGTACTGATGTTACTAAGACTCTTAAGACAGATTGTATGTCTGGGATTCAAATGTTGCTTATTTATTACATAAAGTTGGGATGGATAATAAAGTTTTATTCAGGCCTTCCAGTTTTAACTTCCCATACACCACCCCCAATACCTAAATTAAAGTTTTTTTTTCTGATACTTGTGAAGAACAAATTATCACAGGAATGAAATAAAAAATGTAAAAGGTTTTTATAATTTCATCATGAATGAGATGAAAGCATTAAATGAATTAAAAAAAAACAAAACAGAATTACATTATATGAAGGCTGATGAAGGTTAGGGGGTGGTTATTTTGTATGTTTGCTTGCTAATGAAGACTACTATAGCAAAGTTCTTTTATATACTATACATAAAAGGTAAAACATTTTCATAGATATTTTGTTAGATTTTTTTATAACAAGGATTTATTGATTTTAATATATCTGATTTCCGTAATGTTACTAAACCTGTTATAGGTGTTTTGTTTGGTGTTCGCAAATTTCATAAGAGTAAAATCACCACCCCTCCTACCCATAGTTTCTACTGGAAGGTCTGTGACTAAAATCATTTCTATTTAGTTTGATTATTCAAAATAATTATTGTTCAAAAATTACCATCATTTATAAATAGCTGTGTCAAAACATCAAAGTCAATACACAACAGTGTGCCGAACACTTGGTAAATGGAGCCATGTTCATTTATAAAAGATTCATAGGATTTTTAGATAACCTGAGGTCATTTGAATTTAAAGGAGAAATGCTTATCTTATTTACCAAAAATGTGCAGTCTTTATATACTTCTATCCCTACAGAGCAAAGACTTGAATATTTCAGATGTTACCCTACTAAGTATGCTAGCTGTGATAACAATAATGTAGTATATAGAGCACCCTGATTAGTCTAAAAAATGGCTTAATTATTTCCTGATTCAGCACTGCTATATCATGAGACCCAAACCTAACAATGTTTAGAGGGGTGTTTAACAATTGTTAAGCACCACCTAGTGTTGTTAACATCGAGTCTGCACTATGAGCAGACAGCACTGACCTGTAAACAGCAGCAGTAGGTCATGAAATTATTTAGTTTCAACTCCCATTGCTATCTGCTGAAGTACACAAAATATCTTGAATTAAACTGCTTCCCTTACACAGAGAATATGTAAGACATCAACTGCTCCCTCACTGCTTTACTGGCTTTCAAAGTGCATCACATTTTTTTTTAAACCTTAATTTTCTTCCTGTTTTAACTTACAGTTTTGAGGTGATTGACTGGCTCCAAAAGGTACTGGATCAGTTGGACAGGAAAACAAGAAAAATGCTTCACGGTTATCAAATGGTTTATAAAAATCAGTATATACCAAGATTATATATTCCTTGTTCTGATGGAGGTATAGGCCTCCTCAAAATTGATTACATGTATAGGTCTGCTATTGTAGGACTGCATACATATCTGCTGACCCTACCAAATCCAAACATAGGGAAAGTTTTAAAACATGAGGATAAAAAGTCTAGGATGACTTCCCTGCTTAGTTTAGCAGAAGCATATCTGTGTAAAAAAGGAATGGAAATCAAACTAGAAGCAGACAAAAATCAGGCAGCAACTGAATGTGCCAAGAAAGAAAAGAAAGAATATAAAGAGAAGGATCAGATGAGAGACAAGAAGTGTGGAAAAGGCATAAATATAGTTGCAAGTATAGAAAACTTCTGGAACAACCTCATGTCAATTAGGATCTGACACAGGAATGGTTAAGGAGGGTTGAATTTAAACCAAAAGATGAAAGGTTAATATTGGCAGCCCATGATAGTGGACTAATTACATATTGGTTTGTAAAGTCCATTGGACATATGGGAGAAACAGACAAATGCAGGTTCTGTAAAACAGAACTGGAAACAATCACACATCTCGTTGCTGGGTGTAATACACTAATTTTAAAAGTATTTGAAGAATTAATGGAAATGGACCTAAGGAAGCAGCATGCTTTTAATACACGTTCAACATCCCCCAACTTATCTTTTGACCAGCAGCGGCTTGTTTATTTGCTCAAGGATGAAGGGATAAGAGTAATGAAACCTGACAAAGGTGGAGGGATAGTTTTAATGTACAATTGTGCGTATGAGACGCAGATACTTAGCATGTTGCAAGACAGTGCACAATATGAGTTAGTCTCTAGAAACTAAGTCAACATAGCGTATGCCAAAATTAAATATGATTTGTTTGACTTGTTAATGCAAGGAGCTATCAATGAAAAATTATATAACTTTTTGAATGTGGATAAACCTAAGACACTGATAATATCCGGTATACCTAAGGTCCATAAGGGTTTGGACCCATTAAGATTTAGACCAATTGTGGCAGGGTCCGGTAGTATTACAGAGCCATTTGGGAAATTCATTGACCAGACTGTTAAAAAATTTGTCATGTCCTTGGAACATGTCTGCAAAGACTCCTGGGAATTTTTAAAAGGTTTGGATCAGAATTTCTTTAAACGTACTTGTCTATTGGTTTCTATTGACATTGTGGAATTATTTCCAAGTATCCCACATTTAAGGGGGATTGAATGGTTCAATGAAGTGCTGGCTACACAATCAGGGTTGAGTGCTAATATAGTTATGTTATTGGTGGAATTTATGGAAGTTATTCTTAAAAATAACTTTATTTATTTTAATGGTGAGGTCTACAGACAAAGAAGGGGCGTGGCGATGGGCACCCCATGTGCTTCAGCTTTTGCCAACATAGTGTTACATTACTGGGAAAACAAATTTATATTTTCAACTGCTTGGGCAAAACACATTGTACATTATAAACAATTTTTGGATGATATTTGCATTTTATGGGAAGGGAATTATGAAAATTTCTTAGAATTCATGTCCTATATTAATGCTTCAACACATTTTCTTTCTTTTACGCATACTGTGAGTGATGAAGTTCTTAATTATCTAGATGTAACACTGGTCAAGGATCTTACAAGGGGTATTTTTCAATCTAAGATTTATAGGAAGGCAACTTTTTCCAACTCTTATTTACACTTTGAGAGTGGTCATCCCTTTTTCCAAAAGAAAGGAATAGTGAAAGGACAATTCATCCGGGCGTCGAGAATGTCGAGCACGGATGAATTGTTTTTGAAAGAGGTGGACTTTTTGAAAGAACTTTTTGCAGAAAGGGGGTACCCTATAAAGCTGGTGAACAATCTACAAAAAGAAGTGATGGCTAACAGAGGGTTAATGTATTTCCCTCTACTGGGTACAGGTTTGTTACCCAATGTGCAGGGTAGGCAGGAAAAACAATTTGATGGGCATAGTAGCTTTGTCTACACCTATACTAGGGACGCTGAGCAGTTGGAACAAATTGTTTTGAAATACTGGCCTGTTTTGACCCTTCAGGAGAATTTTCATGACATTATTCCAGAGAAACCAAGTTTTGTAAAAAAGAGGGACATGAATTTGAAGGGTCTTTTTGAAAGTAAAAATCATCTTTCAACTAATTTTGCTGTTGTTTTGAAAATAGACACACATAAATGTGGTGCCTGTAGACAGTGTTCTCCGATTATTAATGATAGTAGTGTATATATATACCTTCAAGGAACTTTAAGGTCCATACAACTGGATATTATAATTGTGCAACCAAGGGTGTGGTTTACATGGGGATCTGTGTTCTATGTTCGAGTTTTTATATAGGGAAGACAGAAAGGCCTTTAAGGCGAAGAATTTATGAACATGTAAATGACATCTCTAAAAAGAAAGACACAAACGCCTTTTATAAGCACTGTATACAGTGCCCTGATATGAAACTTAAATTTATGGTACTGGAGCAGGTTGCACAGGACCCTAGGGGAGGAGACTGGGAAACATTCCTGGAATATAGAGAACTTATATGGCAATTAAAATTAGACGCAGCTAGGTCCCCAGGTTTAAATGACAGTATTAGCATTTCAAGTGTGCTCAAACTACGTAAAGCGAAACTGTAGTGTTATATATGGTTATATATATATATTATATATTTTTTTTTTAGAATTTTATAGATAGAATATTAATATAATATGGTTGAAAGAATGTTTTTTAATAGTGAACAATGTGTCTGGAAGTATGTTGGTATTAATGTATTGTTTTTTTGTAAGTGTATGGCTTGTTAAACATTTTGCAATGCAAAAATGTGGGTGAGGTTTTTAACATTTGTTTTTTAAAGGAATTCAGTTGAAGTAATTCTGACTGATTAATTAACTTAAATTGAAGTAATTAAAAAAACACCATGTGACCAATGGTTATTGTATTTAAGGGCATTACTTTGTTATGTTTGTATCTCGATAAAGCCTGGTAGGAACCAGGCAAAAGCACTTGAGATATTCGATGTGTTTTGGGTTTTAAAGGTTATTAAAAGACTTCAAACTACAGTTTGCTGCAGCCTGTCATTTCTCTGCTGTGAACTTTGCTGTTGGTGTTTGTATTCATTTCTGAGAGACTTGTTATCAAATGGTTTATAAAAATCAGTATATACCGAGATTATATATTCCTTGTTCTGATGGAGGTATAGGCCTCCTCAAAATTGATTACATGTATAGGTCTGCTATTGTAGGACTGCATACATATCTGCTGACCCTACCAAATCCAAACATAGGGAAAGTTTTAAAACATGAGGATAAAAAGTCTAGGATGACTTCCCTGCTTAGTTTAGCAGAAGCATATCTGTGTCAAAAAGGAATGGAAATCAAACTAGAAGTAGACAAAAATCAGGCAGCAACTGAATGTGCCAAGAAAGAAAAGAAAGAATATAAAGAGAAGGATCAGATGAGAGACAAGAAGTGTGGAAAAGGCATAAATATAGTTGCAAGTATAGAAAACTTCTGGAACAACCTCATGTCAATTAGGATCTGACACAGGAATGGTTAAGGAGGGTTGAATTTAAACCAAAAGATGAAAGGTTAATATTGGCAGCCCAGGATAGTGGACTAATTACATATTGGTTTGTAAAGTCCATTGGACATACGGGAGAAACAGACAAATGCAGGTTCTGTAAAACAGAACTGGAAACAATCACACATCTCATTGCTGGGTGTAATACACTAATGGCAGATGGTCTGTATACTGACTGGCATAATAATGTGGCAAGACTGTTATACTAAGGATTGTGCAAACACTACAATATTGAAGTAGCTGAAAAGCATTGGAAACATGAGCCACAAGGCTATATAGAGAATGATGTTTATATCACATAGGATCACCCATTACCAACTGGACAAAAAAATAGATGCAAGAAAACCAGATATAGTAGTTGATAAATAAAAGACAAAAATTGCACTGATCATTGAAATTGATGCACCCAGTGATTAGAGTGCCTTACATATGAAGAGACACAAAGTCAGAAAATACCAGGATTTGCAGACAGAAATGAGGGCAATGTGGAAGAAGGATACACAGACAGTTTCAATAGTAGTAGGAGCAATGAGTCTCATAAAAAAGAATTTACAGTTGTATTTAGATATTCTACCAATACATGTAACTCCATATGGACTGCAGAAGGAGTCAGTTCTGGGCACATTGCAGGTGCTGTGAAGAGAACGTTTGGCTAACATCAAAGATTGAAACAGTACTAATTCCACAAACTTTAATTATACTTTGACTTGCGAATGGTTCTATTTTTGTCATGATATTAGAAACCCAAAATTTGACTTGGAGAAATTAAACCTTGGAATATGTAAGACACCAGACACTCCATTACTGCTTTACTGGCTTTCAAAGCCAGAACAGCACATCACTTTTTTTAAACCTTACTTTACATTAATTTGTAATACATGGAGAAGATAAGTCTGGATGCACTACAAAAAATTATGAGCTGGTCATTGGATCATAACCATGTATTATGTGTTGCCAGCATGGATACTAAGATTTACCTCAAGAACAAAATTACTTGGTATCTATGTCTTGAACACATAAAGTGGTTACAATTATCAACCTTATCATAATCTTCTATATTTATGCCATTTTTATTAATGGACTTAATATTATTTTTTTATTTTTAATAAAATTTATTATCAACAAATCAAGGCTGTCATTATGGAGACAGCATTAGTTCCATCATATGATAATATCATAATGGGATGATGGGAAAAGGAAATTTTCACTGATACTGCTGGTTATGAACCTGAACATAGGAAATTTAGTTGTTTTGGGAGGTGAGGGATGGAAATGGTATGTAAAGATATGAGAAAATATGATTTTAAAAATTTAGTGGAGTAAAAAGAAGCACCATGGCAGTTGAGATTACAAGCTGATAAAATTCTAGGTTTACATGGAGTAATAAGCATTAAATGTTTTTTGAAAGCTAGAAAGTTAATAAAGTTATACAAAACTATGTTTTTTAATTTTTTGTGCCTGTCATTTAGCTGACCCTTTTGCAAGTTAATAGTATCTTGTAAGTTAATAATATTTTGAAAGTTAATAATGTTTTGTTCATAATCTGATGTTTTAGTTAATTGATGTTTAGGTCATGTGTTTTTTAAATTGATTTAATGGAGTGTTAAAAAGTGAGATGTTTTTATGTTATATGTACTCTGAAGAAGTCTGTTTTATGTTGTGGATGAAAACAAAAGTAAACTTTATTGAATTTTACTGTCTTTGCCTGCTTTAGATTTGATGTTTTAGTGTTTTGGCACAGCTGGAGCTATTTTTTATGGTTAAATAGAGCCACATTCAGGGAAACAGGAGATATAGCAAATCTTCTGGATGACTAATTCAACTCCATCCATTCCCCCCTTCCCCCATCTAACACCCCAGGAAATGCCATCTAACATATCCCATCCAACTACCAGAAGGGAGCAGGTCTTAGATGCACTCTCTAAGACCAAAAATACAGTTTTGATGGTCCCCAGTAATATCCCAGGATGCCTCCTAAATAGCGTAAAATATGACCTATCAGGGCCACTGGTGTCACTGTTCAACCAGAACCTCTGCACAGGCTTCTGGTCATGTGAATGGAAGACTGCAGTGGTCATCCCTCTGCACAAGGGCGGACCATCAAAGGATCACTGGAACTACAGACCCATTAGTCTGGCTAGTCTCATATGCAAAGCCATGGAAAGAAATATCATGGAAATAATTAACAATATTATAAGAAACCTTCACACACTGGACCCAACCCACTTTGGTTTCTTCAAAGGTGGGTCATGCCTACTGAATCTGATGGACTTCTTTGAGAAGGTCACCAAAGCAATTGATGAGGGCAAAATGGTGCATGCTGCCTACTTTAACCTAGCATTGGAAGTTTTTAAATAATTCTATGTCATTTGTGAATATTGATATGATTTATACAGAACTGCATGTTATGTACTGAGCTTCAAGGATGTAACCACAGTATACCCTGGTGGAATATAGAAGATTAACTTACAAAACTTCAAGAAAATAAGTTGAAATTAAGTATTTTACGATGTGCTATAATAGTTATTTTCAATGCAGCAAGAAGACAGGATTTCTAAAGCTAGAAGTTTTTTCTATTGCCTTAGAGAAAAGTAGTTACTACTTTTAAAATGTAAAAAAGTATTTTATTGCTTTACAGCTTCCTAGCAGCTGCACAGTTCTGAGAGTGTGTACTTTTAACACAGAGATGTTAAAATTCTGTTAAGTTTCTGTTTAGCCTGGGAACTGAAATCAGGTGACAAAAAGTAATGCCATCCAGGCTAATCCAGCAGTAAAATGTGATATTAATTTAAGAACTTTCTCAGAGAGACACTGGGCATTTTGTATTTTGTCTGGGACCTAGCAAGAACATCCACTCATCATCTGCACTTGTCTGTAAGTAAGATTTAGGGCATAGTATCTCTTTTAGATATAGATAAGAATATAGTAAAGATTAGTTCAGATGTTTTCTGTACTTTTGAGACTGTCCTGCAATGTTGTTTTAAAATATTTCCTGTAATTTTTGAACTCTGAAATAACTGTGTTGATTGACTGAGTATTGTCTTATTCTTTTATTATTAAATATATTTAAACCTATCTTTCTGGTTGATATTTCTGAGACATATTTAAGCTCTTAGGGTACTTGCATATCTGTTTGGTGACATTGTACAGGCCACTCCTAATAGCCTGGTGCTTGGTCAAAACTACTATTTGGATTATTAGTAGAATTACACAGAAGGATTGGACACCCTTTGTAAGGGCCTTAAGTAGCTGATAAAGATTTGCTGGTGGCAGCTGGAACTACCTTATAATCTGGGCAAAGGGGGGCATAGCTAGTAAACCTGTGCCAGCCTTTCCCAGGTGTGTGTGTGTGTGTGTGTGTGTGTGTGTGTGTGTGTGTGTGTGTGTGTGTGTGTGTGTGTGTATATGCATATATACACATACATACATATGGGAGTCTGATAGTCAGTCAAAATCTGCTTAATTGATAACATTTAGTTGACATATGCTGATGGTTGATGGGTGTGTGAGATCAAGAATCCCCAGGTAGGGGATTATTCCCTTTCCCTAGGGATTGTACGATTTCAGAGTTACTATATATATATAATTATCAGGGTATGTGGGTGTGTGTGTGTATATATATATATATATATATATATATATATATATATATATATGTGTGTGTGTGTGTGTGTGTGTGTGTGTGTGTGTGTGTGTGTGTATTATACACACACACATGCATACATACACACATATATACACATAATATATATATATATATATATATATGTGTGTGTGTGTGTGTGTGTGTGTGTGTGTATATAGGGTCTATATTAGAACATCGAAGTTTCAAAACGTCGAATGTTCTAATATCGAACCCTAGTCACTGAAAGCTGAAAACATCGAACATACAGAACAGCGAACTTCTTCCTAAGGAAAAAATTATCTGTTCCAAAATACATACACACAACACAAGCACACCAAACAAACAGCAATCCACAAACATACACCTAAAATCTTACACCTAACCCTACACTAAACTATACATACACCACTAACTATCCACTTACCTTAACCAAACCCTAACCCTAAGGTCTGTCACTATCGCACACTCACCTCACCCGTGCTCTAACTCTAACTCACCTACCCCGCCCTAACCGTCACGTCCACAAAATTGCACACTTACCTGACCCGCGCCCTAACCCTAACTCACCTAACCCACCCTAACCCTCACGTCCACACAATCGCAGACATACCTAACCTGCTCCCTAACCCTAACTCACCTAACCCACCCTAACCCACATGAGCACACAATCGCATACATACCTAACCCACACCCTAACCCTAACTAACCTAACCCACACTCAATCGCACACTTACCTGAACCCAGCCCATAACTTTCCACCACAGTGCTGAAAATACTGAAGCAACAGAAATGGACAACCAAATTCTTTCCCTAGGAAAAAAATTGTTTTTCTGTTGCTTCGATATTTTCAGCTTTCGCTGAATAGGGTTCGATATTAGAACATTCGAAGTTCTAATATAGACCCGTGTGTGTGTGTGTGTGTATATATATATATATATATATATATATATATATATATATATATATATATATATATATATATATATTAGATAGGTACAGTTTGAGAGAGTAAACACTCATATGAGGTCATTGCAACTGGATAAAGGAATTAGGTGATGGGGGAAATGATGCACTGGCCTCTTTGATAGGTATATTTTGCTTCTTATAGAATTCTAATAACTACTATAAATATAGCATAGCCAGAGACAGAAACATTTTTATTTTATTTATTTATTTTACATTTGTTGACCGGGATAGTCCAATTGGATGCATGTCCGTTTTCAGCAGAGGCCAGGGGAAAAAAGCTCCAAGGAATAACAAGTCATCATAACATGTCACATATTACAAATAACAAATAGATTATTTCCAGAGATTAGATGGGCAGACAATACAAATTTCATATAGAATATTTTAAGTGATTAGAAGAGCAAACATTATAACAATTTGTTAGGTAATGTTATTCAACAAGAGAAAATCTGATAAAATTACATAGTAGGCTACCTAGCAGATTTACACATTCCAGATACAGGTTAACCAGGCTTGATACAGTGACATAGCCAGTTTGTTCCCAGGTGGTGTTTGAGCCTAGTTTTGAACTGACTAAGAGAAGAAAGTAAGGTAATATCAGCTGGTAGAGAGTTCCACGATCTACCTACAGAATTTACGAAGAGTGAGTCACCAACATACCGACACTGACACCAACATACAGAATTTGTCTCCATGTATGGTATGATCGTTGGATGTTAACTACACTACTATACTACACATCTGCCAGAAATGTCACTCTGTATATGGTACAATAGCAACATCTACAGATTGTATTGTCTGTCTGTTGGTATATTCACTGCCAATTGCCTGCACCGGAGAGGAATACTGATCTGTCTTTCAATGGCAGTGTAACGACCCTCCACCTCTGGGCCAGTAATCAAGGAGCCTCAATTTTCACCACTGGCACCTGTGGGTAACATTTACACACATTCTTTAAGATTTGATTTACACACACACACATACACACACACACACACACACACACACACACACACACACACACACACACACACACACACACACACACACACACACACCTGGCTCAGATTTACTAGCTATACCTCCTTCTGCCCAAACTATAAGGTAGTTACCACTGCCACCAAACAATCCTGCCAGCTACCTTAAGGCCTTTACAAGAGTACCCAATATACTGAGTGAAATTAATATTAATACAAATGATAGTTTGACCAAGATCAAGGCTATTAGGAGTGGCCCACACAGTGTCACCAAATAAATATGTAAATATGCAAATACTCTCAAAACTTAAATATCTCTGCAAAGATCAGCCACAATGAAAGGTTTAAATATATTTGATAATAAATAATAAAAGAACAAGAAAATACTAAGTATATATTCACAGTGACATCAGACTTTAAAATCACAGAAAATATTTAAAATAACATTGAAGGACAGACTCAGAAAATAAAGAAAAACAATATCTAAACTAAGCTTCACTATATTCCTGACTGAATCTAAGAGAATTACTATTCCCCACTTACTTAATAGAGCAAGGTAGATGATGTGGTGAATGGTCCTTGTTGTCAGGCCCAAGACAAACTACAGAATTCTCTGTCTCACTAAGAGACATATTTATTTATTAATTTATTTTATTTATTTATTTATTTGTTTATTTGTTTATTTATTGACATTTGTTAACCAGGTTGCTCCAGCTGGGCTTGTGGCCCATTTTCAGTAGAGACCCAAAGAGAAAAGCTCTATTCACAAACAGTTAACATAATTAAAACATTTGAGTCAAAAGAATTACAAAAAGTTTGTTAAAGAGAAAGTTAAAGACACAAAGTAAAATGCATGCACAAAGGAATATACACATCATGTTTTTACATAGAAACAATATATTTAAATAAGAATTTTTTCCATCAGTATTGATTGAGTTTAGGAAGTATCCACATAACAGAGTACTTAGATACTCAAAATAATATCTAAAATATTACTTCTGGGATAGCTTGCAGAATGACATCACTTCTGGTCATTGGACTTCTAGTTCCCAAGCAAACCCCTATTGCTGGAAGCTGGTAGGATTTAGCACCTACCTGTAAAAATATACACACAAGAGCTTTTGCTCAGATCTGTGGCAGGTGCTGGAAGTCATAAAACAATTTCATACCTCCACGCTTCCAGAGTAGTAATTAGTTCACCCCAAAGATAATACAGAAAGCTTCCTGGTACAGACTTTGTGTCTCTCACTGCATTGAAACCTGTGAGGTAGCATCTTCATGGCCTAGCATGTAAAGTGATTTAGTTTCAGATATATTTTAAACTTTGCTGGACTAAGGTTAACCTTCCAGTTTCCTCTGTTGACACATATACATTTAAACTGTTACAATAGTGCATGTACATGTTCTCTCCAGTAGGGCACGCTGTGGATACATTTCAAACACAAGCACTTTACAAATACCTTTTCAACGCAAACATCTGCACAAATCAGTTTGATATACACATGACATACAGTTCTAATACACTGTAACACAAGCATCTTGTATAAATCATTCACAAATAACATATAATTATTTACAAAATTCTAGCTAACTGTACTGGTAGTACCTCCTATCAACACAGGCAGCATGGTTGGGATGTGGCCTACATAAAAAGCTACAGCTCACCATTATAATTACAGATCCCAAGACCTCTATCTGTGCAATTTGCCGCAGTGTATATCAAGGATCATTAGACAATGTTTTTCCACACTTTTCCCATTGTGTATGATACTGCAATGATTAGTTTATATTTGCCATTCTCTATGGAAAGTATGTTAGGATAGGAGCTATTTAGGTCTACACACCATATAAAGTGGCTGCCTGCACCTGCATTCTTAGCTCCATATGAGATGCAGTTAGTATTCCATAAACGTACAGCATTGGCCTGAAAGGAAGTATGGATGTTATATGCCAGGTTTAGGGAAACCTGTATGCATAGGATATTCAAGGATGTGGTCTCAGATTGTGACAATAGTACCCAGCTTTCACTATACCTTTTGTCTTTTTGCAGTCAGACTGCAGTTGAGAAGTCATGAGCATAAACCTATGCTGAGATGTGGCATTTATGAGTGCTGACACTCATTAGTGTGCCCATATACACCTTAAACATGTAATAACATTTTGGTTTACCTTTACAATGTCGATCACGGATTACCAAACAGCCACATCAACGAACCATTTCCGCAAAACCAGAACTGTGAAAACTTTCAAATGTCAAAAAAACCTTGAATTTTGACATTTCCAACCACGCCACACCTACAAACAAGTGCTAACATGGGTCAAAAAGGGGCGAGATTTTGCATTTTGGAAATTTGGTATTCAAGGTTTTCTGAAGTCGCAGTTCGGTGTTCATAGAAGCGGGTTCGACATTCCGGACACCAACATTATGAAGGCAAACCTAACATTTCTTGTGTGCGCAATACAAATTTGGTGAAGCAGGCCACCCTTGTGGGTATGTAGCCACCTGACTTATATTGGGCATACCATGAGAATGATCAGCACCTGTTGCTTCTTAAAACTATTTTCAGCCACATGCCTACCATTACTCTCAATCTGTAATGGGGTCTTAATGGATTTACAATTTCTAAAAGATAATCAGCACCACGTTTATGTTGCCTACCTCACCTGGCTCTTCCTGTAGTGTTTTGCTGGCTCGTGGAATTCATATCCAGCATTTTCTTTCTGTGAGCATGCTCAGACAACTGTCATGTTGTATCGGAGAACCTGTTACCATCCTCGTGGCGCCTGACAGTTGCCATTTGTGAATCCAAAACAAGGCAGCACCACAAGTCCACAAATTAAAAACTTGTTTTTAACTTGTAGCATGCAGATTAAAATGCTGACTTTTTAGTGAAATTATTACTTTCGCATTGTTTTTAACTTATGATTATAAACTAAAGTGTAAATGTGTGGATTTACAGTGCTGACTTATTTTGTTTTTGTGAGGTTTTGAGCTCAAGATTTGTACCTCCATGACTATGCATGGTATTTCATTAGCACTGGCTTCATCTTTGACCATCTTTCTACACAAATATTTATTTTCACTCTCATTCACAGTATGTTTCCTTCCCTCATTTGTTACATGAGTATGTTGTGTATTTAGGTTATTCTTCTGCTTTTACTACGGCTCTGCTAGTCATGTTCTCCTTTTGTCTGTGGTTTGCTTTCACTTCTGACATTCTGGGCCTGGCCAGTGCTCATTTGCTGTTACCTGTGCTCAGTATATGCTTTCTGACTCCCTTTAACTATATTGTTTTGTTGACTGCCTCTGTCTGGCCATATTTTAGCTATGCCTATTATCTCCTTCATGGCCAATGTGTTCTGTCCTTTGTCTATAGGCTTTTATGAGATATGTATTGGTTGCTTCAGTAGCTCCTGGCTTACTAAGCTTGCACACTATGTAATATATTATGGCCTTCTGTCCATATTGCAGGATGATACTACAGCTCTCTTCCATATCTTGGTAGTTGTGTTCCTATTTTCTGAACTTGTCACTCCCTTCTTTCAAAGCTCTCTGTCTTGCCCTCTTTGATACATTAAACTGCAATGGTGACAGCAGTGCTGATGTCATTGTTACCAGAGCTCCCACATGTCTGATGACTGGTAGTTTATTTCTGTTTTACAACAATCATAAACTATGTGGTAGTCAGTCACTTAACTGTATCATGTTGCTGTTTGGCAATGTTGTCCATGTCTAATGCCATCTTTCATTATTGGCACATTCGGTGTTCTGTTATACATCATAATACTTCTGAGACACTGCCATTTCAGTGAGTTTCAATTCCCATGAAAAATACATGTTCAGCCTTGCATTGTAATTTGATAGGATGTTCTCTTTGGCAAAGATGCCACTGCTACACTTAAAGCTATAGTTTTGACTTCAAAAATAATACTAAACTAATGTACACTACAGGAAATCCTTAAAGATAAAATCTTTCTTTATCCACAAAAATGCCTGTAAGGATTCAGACCAGTAGAACAAATTATCAATGATCTGTGATAAAATATTGTTCTATATTCACATTTAAAAATGTTCAGTATAGTTTATAGATTAACAGACAACTACAGTGTGTGTGTGTGTGTGTGTGTGTGTGTGTGTGTGTGTGTGTGTGTGTGTGTGTGTGTGTGTGTGCGTGCATATTTATATATACACATACACATATAAATATCTCTCTCTCTCTATATATATATATATATATATATTTATATATATATATATATATATATATATATATATATATATATATATATATATATATATATTTAGATATATATAGAGAGAGAGAGATAGATATACACACACATGCATACCTAGATCAAAGGCTGCTATTTAGTAAAACCTGGCACTGTTACTGTTTTTTTATGTGCAGGATTATACGATGAAAGCACTTTAACATAAAGAACACCCATTGGCCTTTTTTCATTAACCTGCAGCAAATCCACCCAAAAGTCCTAAGCTATCACCATGTGGATGAGAATAATATCCAAATATACAGCAGTAGTGATCTCTTCCCATTGTACCAGTTGTGATTAGAAGGCAGTACGCTTGTTGCATACCTATCAGTTTTGTCACTCTGCCCTCAGTCATTACATCTCTGACCATACAGTCCATGAGCCTTGACTAGCCTACTCTAGTTAGAGGTTACCCAGCTAAATTAAAATAGGTGAAAGAAACTTCCTTAGTGATACACAGAGGACAACTTGGAGCCAACAGTAGTGTATAAAACTTTATTAACCATAGTTAAGCACTTTAGTTCTTAAAATTTACTGGAACTTCATAAGAACTAAAATATTAGATTAAAACAAACATTTAAATATCATGTCTAAGGGTCACATGATAAAACAAAAGAACCAATAAAATCACACACTCTTGTAATGCCTCAATTTTAAAAATGAATTAAGAGAAACAGTTTCATTAAGACCAGGGTAGCTAGCTGCGTTTAATTTGATCTGCCATCCCTACTTACAAGCATCAAGATGTTCTTCCATTATTCTACCCTGAATGTCTTTCTTAATTTGCTCTATTACTAAAAAGCCAAAAGTATGAGTGTCACATACCATTACAGGCTTGTACAATGCATTAGTAGGTTTGTTGTTCCTAATATCCAGGTTATGTTCATAAATTCGATCCCTTAACCTCCTGGAGGTTTCACCTACACAGAAGGCTGAGCATTTTAGGCATTGGGCTAAATATACCACATTTGTGGAACAACAATTATAATACACCTTGATTTTATAAGTCACTCCTCTAACTGTAAAAGCATTACCACAAATAATCTTAGAACAATGTGAACAAATAACACATTTTTTCATTCCAAATGCTTAATCTGTCCTCCTTGCTTTCTTACTCCTTCCAAATAATTTTTAAATGACTTCTCTTTCCTATAAACTTGTTTCTCACCTATTTTACTTAATACACTGGGGTCTGTGTAAAAAACAGTCTAAGTTTTATTAATGCAATTAGTAATGACAAAACTATCCAATGTAAATGTAGATATAAACACCTTCCTGTTGGAACCTTCAGACTGGTCAGGTTCCCTTTCCATCTCAGTATTACCTTGGCCATTAATAGTCAAAATAGGCAAATAATACACATTTCTCTCTTAATAATCACTTCTTGTCATATTTCATTTAAAAACTCAAGAAGGTACCCCCTCTTCAAAAACATGTCCATAAGGACATCACATTCAAGAAGAAAGGTATCTGGTTCAGATATTATTCTGGCCAATCTGACCAGTTGCCCTTTGACCACTGATTGTTTCTGATGTATAGGATGCCAAATGGAATAGTGGAGATATGCATTTGAAAAAGTTGGCTAGCAATGGATATTAGAGAGAAATCTTTGACTGGCCATATCTTTACTAATGTCCACATCTAAAAAAAATATTTTTTATTTATCAAAACTGTGAAAAAAGGAGAGAAATTATGTGGTATTATTAATGTACTCTAAAATACTTCTAATCTTTCAGGAGTATCTGTCTACAAAATACAAATGTCATCCAAAAACCTGGTATATAGACACCAACTTCCTTTAAAGTCGCTGTTGAGCTCATATCAATCTTCCCACTCAGCCATTACATAATTGGTGAACATGATGGCACATGCGACCCCCATTACCACACCAGTGACCTGTCTAAAAAACTGGCCCTCAAAATGAAGAAAATAGTTTTTCAATACTAATTCCATTAGGGAAACCACAGCATTAACCTTTCAAGTTCCCAGGTCAGTATATTTCAAAAGCTGGTTCTCAAACCAGTTAAGACCTTACTCATGTGGTCTTAATGAAACTGTTTCTTTTAATTCATTTTTAAAATTGAAGCACTATGAGAGTGTGTGATTCAATTGGTTCTTTTGTTTTATCATGAGACCCTTAGGAGGGATATTTAGATGTTTGCTTTAACATAATATTTTAGTTCTTATGAAGTTCCAGTGAATTTTAGAAATGAAAGCACTTAATTCTGGTTAATAAAGCTTTGTATGTTATTGATGTCTCCAACTTGTCCTCTGTGCATCACTAAGAAAGTTTCTTTCATTTATTAATTTGTGGATTCATATTTCTTAAATTAAAATAAGTGTTTGTCTGCATCCCAGGTAACATGTAAGTTGCATTTGTACCTCAATATAGCAATTACTGATCCAAATGTGGATAACCTGACAGCACTACAAAGATAAGAAATGAATATGCCATATGATGTCAATATTTAAAAATCATACAAACTGGTTTTATTAAACAGCAAAATTCATAAATACTTTTTTCTTATACAATCCAAAGACCTTCATCAGATTACTGCAGTTATAAATTACACTGTTGACTAACAATTAAAGATCATCACATAACAATAAAGATCAAGTGAGCCTTTCACATAATACATAACATGAGTATTAAAATATACAATGACCAAAACTACAATCCATTGTAAGTTATGTTGACATTAATATGTCAAGGCTCTAGTCTTAACGTTTACATTTAAAATTGGTTGGATCATTCAGTCCTGGTTTTCTATTTGCTTCTAATAAATCTTCCATTAATATTCATAGCAGTCTAAGTGTTTCAAGCACTCCCTTCCTTGGTCCCAACTCAACCCTTTCCTATATATAAATAACAGATTTCTTCTAGGTGCTGCATTCCAATGCATGTTTTCCAAGGCATTATTACAATTCTTTTTTTTTTTTTTATCACACATTTGCCCATTTTTTACGGTGGATATCTTTCTGCTAGTGTATCCAATATATAAAAAGCTGAACAAGAACTACATTCAGCTGCATAAGCAATTTGTGTTCTTTTGCACTGCAAGCTCTTAGCAACAAAGTGACATTGGAAACATATAGTACATTCAACCCAGACTTCTCATTGTTCCATGGGCTGGGCTTATATTAAACAGGTCCACTCTGTAAAGTATGGAATAATATCCATTTCTCATCAATTATGTCTACTATGGTTTCTTTCAAACTTAGAATGTTGTAGGACATTTTTTATAACATTGAAACTATACTATAAGTTAGGATCATCACTATACACATATCAGCTACATTCACATTATCTAATTCTGTATCACCCTCATGACCAGTACAAATGTAAGGGAGATATTTTGAAGTAATTTTTCTTGGAATAGCATTTACTTGCACACGCACACACGCGCGCACACACACACACACACACACACACACACACACACACACACACACACACACACACACAAAATCAATAAAATGATGAAAACAAATTAATTTTTGTAAAACACACTATTTTAAACTTCATGTTCCTCCCAGTATGCTATTACCATGTTTGCATAGAGATAGACATTGTGCGCCCCCCCACCACTGTTGCCACATTACTAAATTGCTTAAAGACTAAATGTTGAAATACAAAGAAATTACGTTTTAAAATAAATCAAATATAAACATTCACCGATCCAGATCTCAGGAAGCATTTTAATGTGAAAGCACTCCTCTGTCTTCACTCTGTGTTTTTTTTATTATGATTTGTGCCTATAGCCATGGTAGCCACACTGTTTTTTTGTTTTTCTATCTGAAAATATCTTAACAGTTTTGTGTTGAGGATCAGCTTGTTTTAAATACGAATTATATACCTTATTTTCAGTCTCATTATCCCACACCATGCCAAAAATGTCAAACACTACTGCATTTAATTTGAACTTCTCCACATATTTACTGAATCAGACATTGTGCCATCTTGTGAATTTCTGTTACAAATGTTATGCAAGAGGAGATCCTAATAAGGAATTCTGTTATGCCCAACTGGCAGTTTATTCTTTGATCTCACATCCACTATTGATCCTAACATTGTCATATCTCCATGTAGCACTCAGCAACCAGGCTTATAATGTTTGAATTCATTACTGGCTCATTTGTTCAACACAGACATTTCCCACCTAAAATTTAGGAACAATGTACCCGTTCACAGCCATGGCCATTGTGACTCAGTCATAAGAAGACAGCCAGCAAGCTCAGTAGAAGTAATCCAATATTTCTAAATGTATTTACCCAAGCTGACTTACCATATTGTTAAATTACATGTCTGACTAACAATCAGATGTTATATATTCATTCACTCCTGTTACACCACAAAGCCTTACTGTACCTTTCTATTGAAAATGTATTCTAAATTAGAGAAGATTAATGTGGAAAAGCCTTGATATCATAAATAAATCACTCACATTCCCATTAACCTTCCAGTAGATAACATTGACAGTATATTCTCCTTTCACTGAGTCCACATAGTCAAAGAAAACTGTGTAATTTTATTCAGCTGTCATTGCTGTCAGGTTTTCAAGCCTACCTGACTCAAGTCTGACAGTCTATTTTGGAATGCCTGGAAGTCTGTTTGTTTATGGTATGGTACCATTGTAACCAATGCCAAGATTCTTGTAGAAGAGGTTCCTTTGCATTGAATCACACATAATTTCATTGCTTATTCAATAATTTCTACTTTTGTTATTAAGTTTAGTCTCTGATAATGTAGAGTTGTCTTTTCAGCTCTTAATGCTCATATTTATGACATTTCCAAGCCCTTCTGTGCTCTGTTTTATCACATTGGTCCCGCAGTCCCAGTACTTCCTGTTTACACCATCATGGATGCTTACTGCTCACTTATGCTATATCAGCTTCACTTATTATTTATTTATTATTTATTTAACATTTGTCAACTGGGAAAATCTGACTGGACACAGGTCCTTTTTCAGCGGAGGCCTGGGGAGTAAAGCTCTACATAAAGTACAAGATACAAATACCGTTTACAAATACAATTTAAATTATAGTTTGAAAAAAAAATTAAACAATTAAACAATATTTTGAATATCAAATTAAACAAAACAACATATAACATACAATGTATAATATTGTGATGCAGAAGTATGACAGAAGTTACAGTTGAGGACAGGTACAGGATACAATATATACAAAATGTGATTTCTAACCTATGTAATCTGTGGTCTGAGGTGACCTAATAGTATCCATATACTTAACTGTAGTGAGTGTGATACAAGACCTAATGTGGTGTTACATGTTAGACCTAGGTTAGAGAGAGTTATTGAACACTAAATTCGCAGTCATATTGATATATAGTAGTACAGAGGGTGCAAAGGGCTGAGAATCAGACTCTCAGAATACAGAAGTAATTAGTTGTGTAGTAGAAGTGATATGAGTGGTTTATGGGCTTAGAAATTGAGGATGAATTAACCTGGGCTGAAACAGGAACATAGCCAAGTATTTGTCATATGAGTTTTTAGCATTTTTTTTAATTTTAAGGAAGATTTGAATACTATATTGTGGGGCATGGTGTTCCATTTATTAGATGTGAATTTGGAGAAGAGAGAATCACCATCTGAGTTGTTGGCTTTAGTTACCTGTAAATGTAATCTATTATTAGAGTGAAGTGCTTTATTATTTGATTGTAGAAGTATCGGATTTTGGAGGGCAGGGGTTTTGTCAGGTTGGTGGAGAATTTTGTTGGCAAAGGTCAATTGGTTACAGAGAAGGAGCTGGGGTAGTTCAAGCCAATTGAGCTGTTTAAGATCTGAACAATGATGCATCCTGAAAGGAGAGTCTGTGGCAAACCTGGCTATTTTATTGTAGCAGGAGTCGAGTTTGGCCATTTCAGTCTTTCTCAAGTTTGTGAGTATTGGGGAGGCATATAGGAGTGTAGATAAGAGATGGGTATGTGCAATGGTGGATTTCGCCTGTTTAGTGAGGAATTGTTTATTTCTGTATAGAAGGCCCAACTTCTTATGCACTTTCTTTATGGGCTGGGGGATATGGATGTCAAATTTCATCTTACAGTTGATTTCAACTCCTAGAAGTTTAGTGTGAGTAACAGGAGAAATATAGGTTTTGTTTTTGGACGTAATACTGAAGAAGCAGCTAGTTTGGGTGGATCTTTTTGGGTTAAACAGTAGAAGTTTTGTTTTGTTAGGGTTTAGAATTATCTTAGTATTAGTGAGCCTTGTTTCTGCTGAAAGAAAGGAATTTTGTTTGATTGAGTGGAGTTCCTGTAGAGAGGGGGCAGAACAGAGTGCGGTAGAGTTGTCTGCATATCGTATAATGGTTGAGTGAAGAGAGGAAAAATGGACATTGTTTGTGAAAAGTGAGAAGAGGAAGTGTCAAAGAATGGAGCCTTGAGGAACTCCTATTGTCACTGGAAAAAGAAGGGAAAGGTCATTCTGCCATTGGACAGCCTGCTGACAACCTGATAAATAGCTTTCGAACCAAGTGATAGAGGTTAGACTGATATTGAATTTAGAAAGGATTGGTATAAGTTTACTATGTGTGACCATCTCAAAGGCTTTGGAAAGGCCGAGAAAGATAGCAGATACAAAGTTCCTATTGTTTCTGTGGTGATTTACTGTATTGGTTAAGGACATTAAGGCAGTAGACATGCTATGGTCGGGGCAAAAACTATGCTGGATGTTTGATAAGAGTTTGTGATTGTGTAAGTGATCCATAATTTGTTTATGAACACGTCTTTCGAGGACCTTGGATAGAGAGGATAGTATGGCTATAGGACAATAATTAGTCAATTCTATAGAATTGCCACCTTTGTGTATGGATATTATGTAGGAAATTTTCCAAATTTCAGGGACTTTATTTTCAGGCAAAGATCTATTGATAAGTATAGTTACAGGATAGGCTACTGAGTCGGCAGCAATTTGCAGAAATTCTGCTGGAAGTTTGTCTGTGGCTAGGGTTGTTAGTTTTATTTTTTTTTAAGTATTTTTTTATGCTATTGATGGAGACTGGCTGGAAAGTAAATGCGTTGTTATTGATGATTGTCTTGAGTAGTTCAGTGGAAGGGGAGGAGTTCTAAGATTAGATAAGGCAAGTATGGTTTCCGTGAATTATTTGTTGAATTGGTTAGCTATGTTTTCAATGGTGCTATTAGTTGATGGAGAGGGTGTGGTTGATTTTTCTGGATGGAGAATATTGTTAATGGCTGCCAAAAACATTTGTGTTTTTTTTTATGTTTCTTTTGTATATTTTGGTAGTAATTAATTTTGTCTTGTTTAATACATTTTTAGCTTTATTCTGGAGCTCTGTGTATGATTGTCTTGATGCTAGGGAACTGGTAGAATGTCAGTGGTTCCAAGCTTTGTCTATGGTTATTAGTAGTAATCTAGTTTCCTTACTTAACCAAGGAGCAGATTTTGATTTGGTTCTAATGGCTCTGGGAGGTGAGTATGTATTTAAGATGTCAAAAAAGATGGTGTTAAAGAATTGAACTGCTTCATCTAGGAGAAGTAGTTTTAGAGGTGTCCAGCTACAGGTTTGTAGAGCTGATAAGAAAATGTTGGTGTTAAAATGTTTTTTGCTTCTTATCAAATTGTAAGCTGCTTGTTTGTTATGATGATGTCTAAACCTTATTAGGAAGGTGGGATGATGGTCACTCAGGCTGTTAGGGAGGCAGCCAGACTGATAGAAAAATGTAGGCCTTTTTGATAGTATCCAGTCAAGGGTAGATTCCTTTTTGGATACTTTGTCTATTCTTGTGGGGGATTGGATGACCTGAGTAAATCCATAAAGGTTGATAAAATATGTTGGATTTTGAGAGGAGGATGATAACCAATCAATATTGAAGTCACCCATGATGATAGTTCCCTGTGGCATTGAGTTTGTGGTCCAGTGCAGTAGGTTTTCCAGGGTAGATATATTGTTTCCAGGACAGATGTAGCACCCAAGTATGTTAATGAATTTAGAACACACAGTTGCTTGTATTTATTTCGTTGCTGATGTTAATGAATTTCTTGGAGTTAATCTTTAGTTTGGAGAATAGTATTTCTGGGTTGTCGCAGTTGGGTGTGGTTGAATCAAAAACCTTTACTTTCAGGTTGTTTTTAAATAGGATTGCTACCCCACCACCTTTTTTTAGCTATTCTGTCTTTGCATAGGATATTATATCCAGGAGGAAGAATCTCATTGTCACTGCTGATTGGTTTTAACCAGGTCTCGTTTTAATATGACAATATCAGGAGAGTAAAGTAAGAGATTAGCATGTAGTTCAGGAACCTTATTTCCTATACTCCTGGCATTAATGTTCAGAAATAGAAGGTTGAAGTTACTGTGATGGGGCAATAAGTTAGTAAAAGGTGGTAGTGGACAAGGGCTGGAACTGTGCTGATGAGGCATGTTGGGTCCTGGATTGGGGTGGATGTTCCCAGAGAGTTGTAACTGAATATTTAGTTGTAGCAGAACTTTCTGGGGTTTCGGAGTTTGTTGTTTTGAGAGAGGTGTGAGTTTTTGGATTTGGTGGGAGGAATTTAATAGGAAGATAATCAGTGTGGGTGGTGTTGTAGAGATTGGGGCAAAAGTGTTGGTAGGTGTTATCTTGTAGGTATGTTATGTGGTATGCAGAGGTGGGGGAGTGTGATTGTGTAATTTAGTATAATAGGAAGTAAGGTAAGAGAGGAATATTAATAGTGTATTGAGAGCTTGGAGGGTGAGTGTATGAATGTGTCTGGTATTATTGGGAGGCATTTTGGTCAGAAATATGAAGTTAGTGTAGAAATAAGTTAGGGTGGAGTGTTGTAGAAGAGCTACAGGAGGGTTTTAATGGGAATTAATGCAGCTGTTGTGGGTGATGTAGTGATAGAGGCAAGTGTAGTAGTATAAGTCAGCAGTGCAGTAGGAGTAAAGGTGGTGATATAGGTTGGCCTATGATAGGTATAAATGTTACACTATATAGTATGTTTGCTGTATGGAAATGGGAAGGTGAGGTAGAAAGGGGGATGGTTAATGATTGGATTTAGTAATTTGTGTTGTATCATGGTGAAGGTGATAGGCTGTAGTTGTATGGGTGGGAGTCAATGAGGGGGAGGTACTTGATTGTGATTGGTTGACTGTGCAGTGGGCGTGGTTAAGAGAGAATAAGTTTAGGTGATTCTGGTGTGGGTGGGAATGGAAGTAGGGTAGGGGAGCGGACTGAGCCCATGTGAAGCGAGGGCAAATGGAGCGGTTTGAGCCACACTGAAGACCAACCAACAAGCACAAGAAAAAGACAATCAGATTGCAAGCAACTAAGCCAGTTAAGCTCAGGTGCTGAAGGGTCTAAATACAGAGGCTTAGTTTTTGCTGTGTAATAACTTCAGTAAATAGGGTTTCCCACTAATCGCACAGAAAAAATAGGGGTCATCTAAACTCTAGTTTTGAAAGACCGTGACTGTATTAGTTGGTAGTATGGCCAACTCTGTAGCTTTTTTATTTGTTTTTTACTCAGATATGTTTAACTCTGTAGCTGTCTGATATTTCGTGCTCAAAATGTATAGCTTTCTGATAGTTAATGTTTAAAGTGGGGAGGGAGCTAGGAAGGGAAAGTATGTCCTGTAGTGTGCACACCTTTTCAAAAATAAACAGAAGGCTAGCTTATGCTGTGTAAATAATTCTATAAGCGTAAACCTACACTGTTTGCAGATCCAGGTAAAAGCACTTTAAGCTGTGCAGGGTTCCATTTACAGGGCAATGCTCTTTTCAGCAAAACAATTTAACAGCTGACTTTTATTGAAGGCACATGGGAAGGTACAAACTAGGGTGGGGGACTGTAGACAAAAAGAGAGATAAAAGTGTTATGATTTACAGAGGAATAGTACTGGAGGAGGATAGAGATAGGCAGTGAGAATGCAGAGAGGGTGTTAGGAGAGAACAAAACTGATAACAGTGTATATAGTTTGTAACACACACACAGATACTACTATAGTCTACCAAGCCATTTACAAGTACAATATTGAAACTACCAGTTAGTCATTTTAATCACTGTGTAGGGTATATCTTTCTATAAGTAGTACTTATTAGTTACATTAGTTCTAATATATACAATTTCTTAACTATATACTCTAAATATTTTAAGTATTTTCTAAAAGGAAAAAGCAACAAATAATGCCTGATATAACAGTTGATAATAAGCTGCAAACCAGCTTTAGTCATAAGTAACAATTATATACAGTCGTCTACCCAGACAAAAAGCAAATAACACTGCTATAGTTAAAAAAGCAAATATGACTATTATAGTTAACAAGACAATAGTTTATATTATGCCAGTAACTTATATTATGCCATATCAGCACTTATAATAATCTGCTTCATTACTTATTATTGAGGGTCTAGAAATGCTTTGAAAAGTCTGGACAGACACTTTCAGCAATGAAAGCCTCAAGAAGAAAAATATGCAAGAGTAAACTTTAAACAAGCTAAATATCAAAACCATTTATTGTTACAAACTAGTTTATTTAATGCTAAAATATACTATTCCACAAAAGTAGATTTGCAGCAGTATTCGGACTGAAGAAGGAGTTTTATCCCATTTCATTTCAAACTGAAGACTCATTTTTTTTTTCTACACAGAGTATTTAAATGCAAGGATGTCTGCAATACAGTAAAATCAAGAGGCAACAATCATATTAAAATGAAATAATTAGTCAAATGTGCACTAGCATATGAGAAAGATATACTTAAATGGGTCTATATGACAACATCAGATTTTCAAAAAGTCGAACATCATATGGTTGAGACCATATGTTCGACTTTCTGAAAAGTCAAAAACAAAATAAAGGCAAAAATCTACATTTTTGCAGGGGGGTAAGGCCCTCTGCACCCCTAACTCCGGGATCATGCTACAGTGGAGAAAAGTGTAAATTCCATGATCCCCACTGCACCGCAATGTCCATACAAATGTTTCAACTTATCAGAAACTCAAACATATGGTCTTGACCGTATGAAGTTTGGCTTTCCAAAGAGTCCATCATCTGAAGGGGAACTGTTTAAACTCAAATACATCAGCAAAATGCAGCAGCAAAATGCAGCCAATCTGTAATAGAGAAAAAAGTTAGCCTAACTAGTATTGAGAAAGACAGTATCATTTTTTAATAAAGTTACAATAGAGTACAAAAAGGCATGACGTAATTACAATGCTTTCACTCATACCTCTCAAGTTCTTTGCTTGAGCATGCTGGGCAAAGCCAAAAGTTATGGTAAGACAAATGTCTAAAATCAGGCATAATTTTTCAATATTGCTCTGATTCACCAGAAAATCTAATAGAACAAGAGGTTTTGTATTTTCTAAATAATAATAAATATGAAACTCTAATGTTTAACATCAGTGATTAACTGTAATCCTCAGTGATTTACCAGAAGATCAAAATCTTTATGAGGGATAGGGCAAAAATATGAGGCAAAATCAGGGATATTCTGCGAAATCAGGGACATTTGAGAGATATGGTGTCAGTTCTTCTTGGCTTGTCATTTTTATGAAGTTTTTTTTAAAACAGTATTTCAAATATGTCCTCAGTTTGAGAAGGCTCATGCAACTGAAAAGAGACAACAAAGCTAACAGTCAATTTAATAACTACAATTTTAAGATTTTTTGGTATATGTTGCATTTGCTTCTTTTTTTTCATAATAAAGTGCATGGTAAATAAGCAACCAATGACTCATATCATTTTACAGAGTAAACTCGTAAACTCTAAGCTTGTTAATATTATTCAGATAAAAAATCACTCTGAAATACTTAATGGTGCCTAAAACAAACAAACCAAAAAGATATAAAAAACACTTAAAGCATTTAGAATAGCATCACATTTAAAATATCTTCAGAACAGAGGGAAAGTATCTGTGCTATGAAATGCGTACTTCTTCTATTGAGGGTCATCTCAAAAATATCAGAATTAAGCATTAGTTTTAGGAAACAGGTAACTTTATTAAAGACAACATGGCAGCATAAATAATATTAACCCTTCAGCATCTCACACCTGAGTAACTACTTACTGTTTAGGATTAACAGTGTATGATGGTACAAATGGTTTCTGGGTCTATATTAAATCAGAAAATGCTTAAAAAAGTGACACAATGTAAGAGAAAGCTTACAACCCCAAACACTGAGAACAGCAATTTTTTTTCCCAGGGAAAAAAATCGCTGTGCCACAAAAAAAAAATTAAATTAAAAACTTCAAAACATTACATAAAGTAGGGGGGTTTGGCCCCCACATCTCCCAACGAGAGGGGCTGTGCCCCCCATACACCCCCTACTTACATATACCAACTCCGGGATCGCACTACAGTGAGGAAAATGGCAAAGTAACAGAGGCAGCCAAGCGATTTATTTCCCAGGGAAAGAAATCGCTTACATGCTGTTTCGTTATTTTGCTGTTTTGTGCTTTCAAGTTCGATCAAGATGCATTCGAAGGATTGCGTCTTCGATTATATAATAGAAATCTGTGGTTTCTTAGAAGGATACACCATACATTAGTATTAAAAGGGCAAAAATAATATGTATATACAAAAATTGTGTGCAGGCATTTAGCAGCTCTAATTTACTGTTTATTTCTCACCACATCTCCTCTTTTACTTGGAACATTTCTGAAATTATAAAGAATATGCAAGCACATATTTGCATTGTTTATTTAGTACTCTGTAGTAAAAGTACAAAAGAAAAAAACATGGACCATGAATAGTTCAATGCCATATGAAATTTATGAAATATACGGTTACTAGGTTGTTCCAGTAACTACATTTAAATTTGATAAAACTGAGGTAAAAAGATGAGCCTTCTACTTTGCAGTACACAAAGACTACATTCCCTGCGGCTAGAACTAAACCTGTAAATTGAAAGAAGAAAACATTGAGACATATAGTTATATTATACAATAGAACATTCACAATCACTTAGCAAAACAGAAGCAGCTGGATCAGATACAGCAACACTTGATTTCATTGGTTGGACAACACATGGGTCTGTCAAACTCAAACTTCTTCCCTTGTCTTAAATAGTCAGTTGAGGTAAATCTGTTGGTACAAGAACAGATTTGCTACATCAAAGTGGTTATTCCTAGCTCAATTGAGTTTGACTATTTTTTTAAATCACTGCATTGAGGTCTACACTCATCACCTATTGTCTGACTATGTCAACTATTGCACCAAACTATGGTACCATCTTTAGTTTGCACTATTTAGAAACAAGGTTATACCTGCTGTGCTCCATTTACACTTAAGTTCTGCTGATGCTTTAGACACCATATGAAATGGCACAATCCCTAGTCTTGTTAAGGCATATAGAATAGCATTCAGTTTTAGTTTGATTTTTACTGGTTCAAAGCAGGCAGGCCAACTTCATCAAACACATCTACACTTACTTCATTTATTCTTGCAATTAACCCCATTTCACATGCCATGGCTCTGTTGAGCAGTCAGTTTATGTATGGACTCAGTTATGGTTAGAAATCTACAAATACATTGGAGCTTGCCTTCAGGGATATTAATTTCAGTTTCTGCCTCATCCAACTGCAGATACTTCAAGAAATTTCTGTAATATAGCACATGAAATAATGCTGACATTGACCTCTGTATCAATCTTAAAACTCACAACTATTCCATACATTAGAATTGTAACTTGCCAGTCAGCTTCTACATCTGCTCCAGTAGTAACTAAACCAAAGAAAAATACTTTTTGCACATTATTTTTAGTACCGTCCACATTTCCATCAGCAATCGCTTTAACTTGCTTTGTTTTACAAATCAAAGGAAAATGTCTGAGTTGCTTACATCTTTTACCCCTTCTGCCCATGTAGCACACTGCTTTGACTCTTTATGGTAATGGTTACACCTTATGCATTTGCTAGACTTCTCTCTCTATTCTTCTCAAACATTTGTTTAGTCTAATTAGAATTATGCCTTTTGTGAAAATTGCCATTACATTAGGCTTTTTACTTCACACACATCATTTATCATGTTTAGACTGGAGTGCTGTCTTTTTATTAATGCAGGCTTTCTGACAATTTTCATTGCCTTTTCTAAAGTTAAGTCCACATTAAGTTGTATCTTTTGAGACATTTCTACATCTGCTGGTCCAATCACATTTCTGCCTCCTATTTATTTATCTTTAGTGTTATTAATGCCACAGTTTCCTGCTAGTGCATATAATCATCTCACAAATGTTTCTACATGCCTTCCCCTTGCTTGCATCTATCTATGAAAATTCTCTCAGGTATTATGTTTCTTTTTGGCAGAAAGTTTTCATTGAGTTTCCTAATCACTGACTCCTACATAATACTCTGAACTTCTATAAAAGCAAATAAACTGTCTGAAAAACAGTAATTTCAGTAAAACAAGGACTTTGTGAGTTAAAACAATAGTTTTGGTAAAGGCCTCTAAGTATTTTGGATCACTTGACATGGTGTGGCATGTTTTAGGAAGCTATGAAGGCATTTTACATTTTTGTTCACTGAGAATATCCACTTCTAACACCATATCAAACAGTGTTATGAAATGCATACTACTTTTTATTATGAATCTTCTCAGAAATGCCAGGATTCCACATTAGCTTCTGTAAGCAGATAACTTTATTGCAAACAACATGGCTGCTCAGCAAAACTGATGTTAACTTAGCATTTCAACTAAAATGAACTACTGTTCATTAATTGCAATGCATCATGTTAAAGACTGTTTTTAAGGGCTACATTGCACATTAGTAGTAAAAGGGCAATGACAATTTGTGCACATACACAATATATGCAGGCACTCAGCAAATCTAATTCACTTCTCACCACAAAAATAAAACAAAATTGTAACACACTGAATGACTCAACTAGAAAAATATTCAATAGAATTATTTACAATAGCAAATCATGCAGAAAATTGACAACCAGAAAATAAGAGGCAAGTAAAATTAAGGCAAATTATGTGAATGACAAAAATATTATGTAAACAGGATAAAAATATTAGTATCACATTTTCATTGCATTTGACAACTAAGGTAAAAAAACTCATTCACGAATTCATCATACTCTTACAGTAGTATGTGTCATGGCAATGCATGAAAAACAAAATAATGCATAATGCATTTACCAAAACATGTGTGTTCTTCAAAAAGAGACAAAGCTAAATTCCACTAACCTATGTAACCATATTTAAATATTATTATTACTTAAAATATTTGCTTAAGCCTTTAATTCCAGGTTAATTTATCCAGATAGATATGGTTTAAATAAAAATAAATTTGTAATAAAACTTCACACGAACCATATCTGATGTGAGATGTTAGGTACCAGCTGTAAGATACAGTCATGGGAATATCTATTCTAAAATCATTTCTGCCCCAGACAAGACAGTCAACACTGCTGTAGAAGTACATGTTATGTATGCAATAGTTGCAGTTTATATTTCAGATAAGATAGTGGTGTGTGATATGTGCCCATTAATGCAGACATGTATTCATGAAAAAGAAGACAGAAGAAAACTCTGCATTGAGCAGGTTACCCTTACCGCCACTGGTAAGACCATAACTGTGCAGTTCATACAGTGTATCCATACTGGCAGTGAATGTCCTCTGCCTCCTTGTTCCTCACCGACACTCAGATTGCAACACACGTAAAAGGAAATAGACTCATTGTTGACATCTTTACCTCTTTACACTGAATTTCATTGTAAAATGATGCAGTAGTATTATTTGCAAATTGGTTGCATGCTACTCTTTTATTTGTTTTTACCTATATAACATTAAGCACTTGCAATTTTTTTTTTCATTTATTCTCAGAAGTTAGAAAGCTCTCTCTCTCTCTCGGTCACCCTTTTCCTAAAGGACCACTTGATGTCATTGTTGTTCAAGCTGAGCATCTTGAAGTCATGTAAATGTAAAAGAACTTATACTGCAGAGAAGAAAGTTCATGATGCAAGCAAACAAGGAATTGTCTTCCTGACTGATTCACATGTTAGCATGTTTTAGACAACAGCTCAGTAATGTGCATTTAAATGTAAAATGTTTTGAAAAACAACTTTATTCAGCTATATAGGTTCATAGGTTCATACTAGGCTATCTGCCCTAGGGCATTTATAAGCCTAGCCAGAGTGTGTTTGGCTTTCGCCACCCATTTTAAATTAATTTTGCTATGCCCTTTTTTGAGGTTAGTATACTGGGCCTCTGTCTAACAGTGACACAGAAGTGATACCCGGGGTAAACCTACGATCCCCCATCCACTCATCAAGATTCCTCTTGAAGAGAGTCAATGAGGGACTCTGCCTAATCTGGACTGGGATGTTATTCCAGAGTGAAGGGAGCCTCTGGGTTATGAATCTGTCCCTCCAGCATGTCCTATTTATTTCAGTGCTGAGGTTCAAGTCTCTCGAGCGCGTAGCTCGATGGGATTTGGATTTTCTGAGGTGCAGCATATCCATTAATTCCGGGTTGGACATGGCTTTATACGTCAGGCACAGATCGCCTCTGAGCAGGCGGTATGCCACTGAGTAGAGCTGGAGTTTCTTTAACCGGGCAGCATATGGCATATGTTTGATCCCTTTGATCCTCTTGGTGAGGTACTTTTGGGGTCTTTCCAGTTGCTGCAGGTGTCTGGTAAGGTACATCCCAAAAGGGGCATTGTACTCAATTATGGGTCTGATGTGGGATGAGTAAAGAGGCACAATGACCTCCCCGGATCTAGATGTGAATCACTTCATGATTAGGTGGGCTATATAAAATGTTTTTCTAACCACTTTGACCACGTGGTTGTCAAATGAGAGATTGCTATCAACTTGGGTCCCCAGGTCCCTAATTACTTCTTCCAGATTAATGGATTACCACCTATGTGGTAATTTGTGGGCACTTTGTTTTTGCCAAAGGGGATGACTATACACTTTTTGGCATTTAGCTTGAGGCCATGGCTCTGGCACCAGTTGTCTGTTTCTATGAGGCCCTTTTGGAGGATGCTTGTGTCAGCTGGAGAGTCAATTATAGCGCCCAGTTTGCAGTCATCTGCGAACTTGGTCAGCCACAGTCCTTCCGTGTTGGCCTGTACCTCCAAGAAATATATACCAAACAGGAGAGGTCCCAGGACTGAGCCTTGTGGGACGCCACTTGTAACTGGTTTGGAGTCTGACATGGCTCCAGCAATTCTAACCATGTGGGTTCTGTCCTTGAGCCAGTTTGCAACCCATCTAGTGACATAGGGGTTTATATTTAAGCTGGTGAGCTTATCTATAATGCCCGAGTGGGATATTGTATTGAAGGCTTTTGCGAGGTCCAGGTAGGCTGTGTGGACCACCTTCCCCTCATCAATGGCCTTGGTGACTGTTTCAAAGAATTCAACCAGGTTTAAGAGGCAGGATCTGCCCTTAACAAAGCCAAACTGGGTAGGATCCAGTGTCTGTAGGTCCCCAATATCTTTTTTTATGAGGTCCATGATGATTCTTTCCATAGCTTTGCAGACCAAGCTAGTCAGGCTTCTGGGGCGATAGTTTCCAGGATCCATTGAGGTACCACCTTTGTGGAGAGGGACCACTGTTGCTGTACGCCACTCTTTGGGTACATATCCTGTGGTAAGGCTGAGACTGAACAGTAGTTTTATGTTTGTGTTTAGCTCTTCTTGGAGTTCATGTAGGACACAGCCCAGGACACTGTCTGGTCCCATTGATGCTGTGTTTTTTGCTTTGGTGAGGGCGGCTCTTACCTGAGCATCTGAGATGTCAGGGGGGCAGCACTCTGCTGGGATAGATATTTGCCCTTTTGGTGGGGGGGGGGGTTTGCGCTGAACCTGTCAGCTAGGATGTTGGCAATGTCTGTGGGTTCAATGCATTTTTTTGTCATTTTGGACTAATTCTGAGCATATCTGGGAATTCCCACCCAGGTTCCTAAGATAACTAAAGAAAGCCTTGTGATTATCCTTAGTGTCCTGTGCAGTTTTTCTCTTGAAGCTGGCCTTAGACGATTTTATGAGTGCCCGTAGTTTTTTGCTAACACTGATCAGAGATGCCTTCCCTTTTTGGGATTTTGCTCTATCATGTAGTAGCTTCCTCCTTCTATTGTATAGTTTGTTTATGGCTGGGGTCCACCAGACAGGACGTCTGCCTTTGGAGGATTGGGTCTTGGTTTTATTTGGGATTGCATGATCCATGCATTCCTGAAGGTGTTCATAGAATGCGTTTATAAAGTATTCTGCGGTCTGGGCCGTATTTTCCACAGGCTCGGGGGCTTTGAAGGATTCCACCTTGGTTTTGAGGAGTGTGAAATTTGCTTTAGAGAAGTTTTTCACTGTGGTTTTCTGGGCAGGGGGTGGGGTTGGGATGTGAATATCCAGTGAGATTAGTTTATGGTCTGATCTTACCAGGGAGGGATACACTACTGGTCTGGAGCATAGAGTCCCCATGTTGGTGATGATCAGGTCCAGTATGTTTTCCCCTCTTGTGGGAGTGGTAACAAGTTGTTCCATAGCATTTGAGTTTATAAATTCTAGGAACCTTTGAGCTAGGGTGTTGGAGCTAGAGTAATGCTCCCAGTCTATGTTTGGGTAGTTGAAGTCGCCCAATATAATGGTGTTTGGAGAGACCTTCATATTTTCCAGTGTTCTCAGGAAGGCCGAGTAGGGTTCCTGGGTTTGGGAGGGTGGTCTGTAGCAGGCTATAAACTGGAAGGCAGTTTTACCCACTGTTAGTTGCACATGGATAGTCTCTGATGCTTCGTGCTGTGCCACCAACCTGGAGTTGTGGGTATCTTTGACGAATATTGATACTCCCCCTCCTTTTCTGGTTCGGTCCAGGTTTTGGGGCCAAAAAGCATGGTATGAGGTATAACCTGGTAGTGCTGGGGTGCTCTCAGGAGCCTTGAACCAGGTTTCTGTTACTGCACAGATATCGATGTTCTCCATGCTAAGGAGAGTTTCGAGTGCATGCATCTTGAGGTTTAGACTTCTGGCGTTGAGTAGCATTACTCTTAGTTTCTTATCCCTTGTGATACCTATGGAGGTAGGTTTGTCTTTTGAGCCTTGCCTAAAAAAGGCACTATGGGGGTAGCAAGAGCCTTTGCCAATATCCGAAAGCCCAGGGGTGACAGGTGCAAGCCGTCCCTAGCAAAGCATCGTGGCTTGTCGAGCATGTCATCCCAGGCTGACAGGCATTGGATCCCCTATGAATGACACCAATACTTAAGCCAATTGTTGAAATTGATCATCTTGTCTTCATATTGTGGCATCATTGTTGGTGAGGGTAAGATGCTACTCAAGGTCAGGGTCATACCGGCCTGGGCCACATGCTCAGAGAGCTCCTCTATGTCTCTATTCATGTAGTCCAGGGAGGTACGTCTCAGGTCATTCACACCAGCATGGACAATGACTGTGTCATATTTGTACTTGCCTTGGAGTGACCTGAGTGCTTGTGTTATGTGGCGAGTCCTAGCGCCCGACAGGCAGCTCACCGTGACCTTCTCCTTGTTCAGCCTGGTGAGTGAGACGTCAGTGTGCCTGATGATAGAGTCACCTATTACAAGTGTATCAGGTGTGTTGTTTAGCCTTAAGGGATGGGACTGTTCAGCACACTGGCTTTGTGAGCTATGTGTTGCACGTGTTTTGTTTTGGGGTAGCGGTTGCTTGGGTGCCTGCTTTGGAGGTCTCTGCTGCTTAGGCAGATTTTTATTTAGAGCCTCCGAGTATGTTTTTGTGTGTTTATGTGTTTGATTTGCTGTTGTGGTAGGTCTATGTGAGACTGGAATTGTAGTGAGTGTGGTTTCCTTCTCCTCCTGACAGGTTTCGCCAGTACTGAGTTGAGAGAGCTTAGCCTCCAGTTTGGCTATATGGTTGCATCTCTCACATGTATTGGAATTTTTTGGGAGGAGGAGAGGGTTGTCTGTGTACATGAGGCAGTTGTAACATTGCCTCAAGATTCCCAGATTCACCAGCTGGACCGGAGAGGAGATTGACAACTGACCTTTGGACATGCTAGAATAGTATTGGAAATTCATTTATAATTGAAAAAAAAGGGCCAATGGGGAACAAGGTACTCAAGGGGAGAATACATCTGTCACAGCCCATAAAAACAGTAAAATGACAACAGAAAACGCAAAGTCCAAACATGAGTCTTACACAACAGCCACTGTTCAGAGTTAATTAATATACATTGATAACTATCAAATAAAAACGTCAGTACAACTTGTCCCCACCTAAACTGAATTGTCTCAGCTAAACAGAAATACATCCCACCATCTGCTATAACAAAGCAAAAACAACTGAAAGTCCACCACAGTTGTCTTTATTACACAGCAAAGCTTTCTAGTAAACCTCTTCATCAGTATCTAAAAACACACAGTCTTTCTCAGTTTAAATACCTAGTAGCAGCCAATTAAAATATCAAATGTTCTGAGCTTATTAAAGTGCCCACATAAAAAATATATATGCTTAGCTAAAATGCATCTTATTTATAAGTAAAATGTGCTTCTCATATAAAATACAAAGCATAAATACATAAAAACATAAAAAAACAATTGTTTGCCACATTATCTATAAATAATTTTTTAGATGTTGTTATGCCTATCTTTCGGGTCTTCTTCTTCTTCTTCTTTTGGCTGCTCCTGTCAGGGGTCGCCACAGCAGATCAACTGTTTCCATTTCTTCCTGTCCTCTGCATCTTGCTCTGTCACACCAACCACCTGCATGTCCTCTCTCACCACATCCATAAACCTTATCTTAGGCCTTCCTCTTTTCTTGTTACCTGGCAGTTTCATCCTTAGCATCTTTTTCCCAATATACTCTGCATTCCTCCTCAGCACATGTCCAAACCAATGTAATCTTGCCTCTCTGGCTTTGTCTCCAAACCTTCCAACCTGGGCTGACCCTCTAATATACTTATTCCTAATCCTGTCCATCCTCGTCACATCCAGTGCAAATCTTAACAACTTCATCTCTGCCACGTTAAGCTCTGACTCCTGCCTTTTTGTCAATGCCACTGTCTCCAACCCGTATAACATAGCTGGTCTCACTACCCTCTTGTAGACCTTCCCTTTCACTCTTACTGGTACTCGTCTGTCACAAATCACTCCTGACACTCTTCTCCACCCACTCCATCCTGCCTGTACTCTCTTCTTCACCTCTCTTCCACACTCACCATTACTCTGAACTGTTGATCCCAAGTACTTAAACTCATTCACCTTTGCCACCTCTACTCACTGCATCCTCACCATTCCTCTGTCCTCCCTCTCATTCACACACATATATTCTGTCTTAGTCCTGCTGACCTTCATTCCTCTTCTCTCTAGAGCATATCTCCACCTCTCCAGGGTCTCCTCCACCTGTTCCCTGCTCTCACTACAGACCACAATGTCATCTGCAAACATCATAGCCCACGGGGACTCCTGTCTGATCTCGTCTGTCAACCTGTCCATCACCATTGCAAATAAGAAAGGGCTCAGAGCTGATCCTTGATGTAATCCCACCTCCACCTTAAAGGCATCCATCACTCCCACTGCAGACCTCTCCGCTGTCACACTACCCTCGTACATATCCTGTACCACTCTTACATACTTCTCTGACACTCCAGACTTCCTCATACAATACCACAACTCCTCTCTAGGCACCCTGTCATATGCTTTCTCTAAATCCACAAAGATACAATGCAACTCCTTCTGACCTTCTCTGTACTTCTCCATCAACACTCAGAGCAAACATCACATCTGTAGTGCTCTTTCCTGGCATGAAACCATACTGCTGATCACTAATCATCACCTCCCTTCTTAACCTAGCTTCCACTATGCTTTCCCATAACTTCATGCTGTGACTGATCAGTTTAATCCCTCTGCAGTTACTACAGCTCTACACATCACCCTTATTCTTAAAGATCGGTACCAAAACACTATGGGTCTACTTCACCTTATTGCATGTTGAAAATATCGAATGGCAATAATGTCATAAATGCCGTACATCAAAAGTGTTGTTGTGGGATCATGGTACAGTGAGGATGAGAAAATTTGCTCTTTCCTCACTGTAGTGCGATCTTGGAGTTGGTATATATAATTAGCGGGGGGTGTGGGGGATGCAGCCCTCCACAAGAACAGTTTCGATGTGCGGCATTTTCAATGTTTATGCCATTCGATATTGTCATTTTCCGACAAGATAATATAGATGCTATCTTTCAATATAGGTTTTAAGCTCAAAGTACTATTCAAACCTGAGTGATGGTCAGCCCTAAAGTAATTTATCCATTTATACTCATTCAGTTCTGTTTTATTCACCATATCTCCACCATTTTTATTCCTAGATGTTACTTGTAAAATTCTAAATTTGAATTTATGCTCTACACCCTTTTTCTCTACATGTTTTGCTAAAGCATTAGTTAAAACTCTCCTTTTTATATCTGACATATGTGTACTGATTCTGTCCTTAAGTTTCTTATTAGTTTTACCAATATAAAAACTTGTGCTCGCTGTACACTTTGCAAAATAAATCACATTTTCTAAAATACAAGTACTCCTTGTATATTCTCTCTAAAACTAATAAAACTAATAAGAAACTTAAGGATAGAATTAGCAGTAATTGTCACCAGGTACTTATGTTTCCCCAAGCAGCATTGTTCTAACTCAGAGCCCAGTGCATTGTAAAGGATGTTTAAATGGAAAACAACTTGACTTCCCCATATTGACTATTAAGCTAGATATTCTTCCACACCTAAGCAGGATGCAATGGAGAATTAGGACAGCCCTCTTTAAAAGAGAGACCCATAAGACACTGTCATCACGTTGAAGCTAATGGGCCCAAGGAAGATATTGTTGAGGATCCTGTGTGCACTCACATCTGCCTATTATAGATTTCAATATCTCAACCAAAATCAGAAAAAAGAGTGAAAAGAGAACATCACTGGCACACGATACTGGAGTTTGAAGGAGTGAGGTTGTACTTATTAGGGACTTACCATAAAGCAATTTTCTTTCATCACATTCCACTTTAATTAAACAGGCAAAACACCAAAATACCTATGACTGCCTTTATTGAACCAGCATATGAAACAATTGCATCATAACTTTATTATTCATAGCTTCATTTTCTTTTCATATCATCAAAACATCTGTTGCCCATTCATTAGGGCAGCGTGCCACCACTCACCCTTCCCGAATAAGCAGCATCCTCCACCCACTCACTTATTCTTACACATCAGGCAGCATACAACCGCTCACCTTCATCCCAAATCCTCACTTCCATCCAAACACTAGGTGCAAGCAGCATTCAACCACTCACTTCCACCACTCCAGACTTCCTTACTCCAAAATGCACACCAGAGGGGGAACAGAAGAGGGACAAGCCTGCCCCTCTTCTCTGCCCACCAGCCTGCCCCAGCTGTTCCGCCTCACTAACACCAACCATTAACCAACTCCTTCAAAAACAATCCCAAATTCAAATTAAACAAATCTAGACCTAAATCACTGAGGTACACCCCATCATCCCTAAACCACATGGAATCCCTGTATGCAAACTGCTTATGCTCTATGATCTGCACTCCCATTACCCCCCAAGTGCCTCACCAACCTAAAATTTACAAATTTCCATGCCCGTTCTACTGCTGAGAATTTCCTAGCATTTCTCTAAGACAAACATTGTATAATCTCCAACCACACTAAGCACACCCTTAGATACAGCTTCCTTTAATGCAAGCAAATCCTCCCTTATCTGGTAAACCAAGTGCCATTTTGATGTTAGACTCAAGTCATTACCTGCCAAGTGCACCAAGATCTGAGGGAGCCCCATTTGAACTTGTATTGCTGTAAAGACATGCAACAGCAAGTTCCACCTGAGTCCTCTAATGCCAAGCCATGTGACTCTCCATCCAAACTGGTGCAACCCCAACTTGGAACCGTTACTCTTAACAGCAGCCCTCCTTGCTGCCCATAAACATAAGAGTGGCCTATGATGACAATCCTGTTACCTAAAAAAAAAAACCCAAACTTTTAATTATATCAGTAATACAGACACCATCCCCTGTGTAATATAAGTTAAAAAGGCATTAAAAGACCACCACCCTACCCTCTTAATGACCTCATTTGAGTTACCCTCTCTAGCTAAATCTGAAGCTCTACAAATTCTAAAAGAATGAGTAGAAAATCTTTCACCACCAAAATCCATACAACAAAATGCCCTTCTTATTACTGAAATCAGCTGTCCCCCTGTTATCACCTTACCCCCTTTTGACCAAAAAAACAAACCCTGTGGATTCCCCTTGTGGGATGTTATCAATTTCCTTGGCACACCACACGACATGTGTTCTGACCTATCCTTCGCTAAAACTATTGTACACCCTTCCCAACTTGATCCGTCTTAGATGCCCATAACTGAATGTGAAGTGCTCCAGGAAATAACATAACATCCTCCCTAACCAATGAGCCCAACAGCTCTGACACTCTAAAAGCCCCAAAGTACATCCATACACTCAATGTCACCCACACAAGGTAATCCGTCGACTCCCCGCTTACCATAGCTAAACCCTGCAACAAGACCTTCAAAACCGGCCTTGTCACCAGTCAGTGTCTATCCCTCTGCAGACCCCCCTCCCTAATCTATCCCTTCAACACCTGCCCCACCGCCCAGGATTTAGTATAATCCCATAACCTCTCCACACAAGCAAATAGACTAATTGCCGCCACCAAGTCCACCCTAACTGATTTTACCACCTTACCCTGTGCCCTAACCCAAGCTAAATATCGCAACAACAACTTCTGACTAAACACCATCCTCCTCCGGTAAATGCAAGATAAAGCTATCAAAATTACACAATGCCCTACCATATGCCTTCCTGGTGGACACTGCCCAGGACTGTACCACCAGCCTCTTGATCACTGCAGCCCAATTCAAAACTTGTCAGCAATCCCATTCCTAACACCCGCTACATCCACACCTGTAAAGGAAAAATTAATCAGCAAACTCTGTAAAACTAACTTACATTACACCAGCAATAAGCGTTTGGACTTAGTCAACTTAACCTGTAAAGCCTGCACCACTGCATTATTGTCAGAACTGAAAACTACCCTCCTGCCCCTCAACCATTCCTGCCACACTACAGATGCCACCCAAGTTAGTATTAACTCTAAGAAAGCAACATCCTGCTTCCACTCCTCATGCCACTACTCTGGCCATGGAAGCACAAAGCACTCACCACCCCCAAAAAATACTCCCATGCCAATCACCCCCACCCCATCAGTGAACAACTGCAATTCCTCTTGCCCTACCCACTTCTACTGCTAAAGATGACACCATTAAACTGTTCTAAAAACACCAACCACAAAGTTAAATCTGCACAAGTCAACTTGCCAGTTCTCACCCAATGATGTTTACTTTTCCCCCTTTCAACAACAGGGCCACAGACCTACAAAAAGTATGCCCCAGATGAATAGCCCAACAGGCATAATTCAGGAGCCCAAAGAGTTCCATAACATCCCTCACCTCCACCTTGTCCCTAGCCTTCATCCAAACTGTCTTCTCTTTCAATCTGGTTACCTTCTCCCGAGGCAAACAAAACAGCCCACGTTCCACATCCAGCAACAATACCAGAAATTCTAATGCCTTCACCAGACCCTCCAACTTCTAGATGACCAAAGGCACCCCCAGTTCCTCACACATTCCCAAAAACTCATGCATAGCTACCAAAGCTCCCTAACGCCCCTTGCCTACCAATAAAAAATATCTAAGTAATGCACTGCCCTCTGGCTATCCACCCACTGCTGCCAGATCCAATGTAAAGCCATGCTAAACTTTTAAAAAGTGGGACAGGCTATGGAACAACCCATCAGCATGGCCTTGTCAAAGTAAAACCTACCCCCACCACTATGGCCAACAATGGCCAATCCTCCTCCTGAACTGGTAAAAGACAAAAAACGGACTCAATGTCCACCTTAACCAACCATGGATCTTTAAACCCTTTAATGACTAATACCGCATCATCCAAAGTCATTGACTGAATTCAATTGGGGTGAGAATAATGGTGAATCAGCTGAAAGTCCCCTAGCTTCTTCTTAGGTAACAACCCCAGTGGTGAAACCTTAAAACTGGTGAATGGGGGGCTACTGAATGGGCCCAGTAACTGGCCTGCTTGATGCTCCTTCTCCACCAAAGCTTCCAAAATATCCTCCCCCCGCACTGATCTCAAATTTTTCCCAACTGTACCTTCAGACACCAACTTAGATTTAATAGAAAATCCCCTTGAAAAACCCTCACTCAATTCCCTCACCACTACTGCATGCTGGTACTGCTGAAGCATGTCCCGCAACACATGTACCTTAATAGATGAATGTGTCTCCAAGTCATCCTCCTCCCATCAAAATGCCCCCTCTCTGGCCATGAAAAGTACCCCTACCATACACCCCTTGTAACCCCTGTGATGTTACCACTAACCCACCCTGACCAGAAAAGGAGGATGTTTGCCCTGTCGAATTACCCTCATGCCTACCACACTGCACCGCTGGGTGGACAACTGCAAACTTTGAGCAACTATGCAAGAATCTACATGCCACCCATGACCATCTTCCTGCATTGAAGACCCTATCTTATTCCCTTTGACACCCACACCGAAACTGTCCATCATAGTAGCCAGCCAGATGTCCAGGTGTTACACCTCCCAAATGCATGGACCAATCAACCACCCTCCTCTTGTGAAATTTGTGATCATACTACAGCTAAGCATTACCAGCCCTTAGCCATTGCGCCTCCCGTATTGTCAAAAAATAAGCTAAGAGTAGAAGGGGCAATCCAGTATCTTTCTCCAACCATACTGCTATATAGTAAACAAATCCCAACACCCAATTCTCCCATGTTCTCGGCTGCATTTTTCCTACCCTTCTTTAACCCAGGGCTGCTAACGCTGCCAAGAGGTCTTTACTATTCGCTGTCTCAGCCTCGAACAAATGCTTGATGCCGTCTGTGTCAATTAAATCAAAAATGTCAACATTCTCCCCTTTCAAATCTTTTCCTTTACTGAGGAGGGTATGTGAGGAGTCAGGAAGACTGGCGTACTTCCCTACCACAATGCCTGCGTAGCCGACCAATTGTCTGGCTGTATGCCAAAATCTGACCCCACTTCCTCCAAGCAAGGATTACCTTCTTCCCCTTGCAACAATAAACTACCAACCATGTTGGGGCTGTCCAAACCAGAACTTGACTCCTTAAACCCATGCCACTCTCCCCACTAAACCGTCCTGGCCCTAAAGCTGCTCACAGGACCCTCCGTTGACAGACTTGAGCCACTACCACTATCGCCCAGTCTATGTCTCCCTTGCCCCCTGCCCACAGAAACCTACTAACCCCTCCATCCCCTGAGCAGCAATTGTAAGAGCATTACCTGTAGGAGCCGCAAGTGCTGGGTCCACCGACGAGATCTCTGCTGCCACCACCTCACTGGACTACAACTGGCATGTTTGTTGTCTCTGGCTGCCTGCTTGCCCTTTGATGTTTGTCATCTCTTAGGAGTGGCTTGGCCCTGTGTTACTGCCGCAGGAGTCTCATTACTTGGTATATCTCAAAAGAAGTCCTCCACCTCCACCTCAGTCATGATATCCACCCACTTCTGCCACAATTCCTGGACATCAGCCATGTCATCCACCAAGCCCTTGGCACCTGCAATGAGACAAGAATAATATAAGAAAAGATCTATACATATATAAAAACAAAACATACAGGCAGACACACAGACACACACACACACACACACACACACACACACACACACACACACACACACACACACACACACACACACACACACACACACACTGTGAATGGTTATAACCCATCTCAATTCCCCATGGCCTGACCCTGAACTGTACAGCTTTCAAAGAAAGGCCAGGTTGCTACCTCGAATCTTTTTCTTTCTCTCTCTACCCTCCTTCCTTCCACCTTGGCAAACACACCCCCTATTCAAAAGTTACATTGTGCTTGTATCCATCCAGCTGATTTGCTTTCCCAGGCACATCACCCTTTGACATTATTTAGCCAAAAGTATTTAAATAATGACATGTTTAGGTTTAATGATGTGGTCAGCATCAGACAATGAAGCGAGTAATCGTCTGCTGTGATTTTTTTTTTTCTTCTCCTACCTTGTCTTTCTTTTTGTTTTTTTTTTTTTTTGTTTTTTTTTGTTTTTTACTAGTGCAGCTAGATGGCCACCATAAATAAACATTCAACTTGCCCGAAAATCAAACCCCACACCGTGCACACCAAGGCAACACTCACACTTGGCCCCACATGGACCTGTCACACATCGACCCATGACCAAACAACCTCCCACCCCTGAACCCCCCCCCAACAAAAAAAACATGGAATTTATTCACCTTTTCCTTCCCTACTAGTCACCCAAGGCCTACCTGACCACCGAATTACCTCAGGTCATCTCGGACGTAATCCTGCATGTAACAAGATCATGCCAAAATGTACTCTCTAACCAACCCCTAACACTCAAAATACCCTACACTCCACCCCTTGCTTACTTCACTTCCTCCCTCCATCCCTCCAGAAATTAACCTTTCTTTGCATACCTACCTATACAGCATGCCCACCTGTCAATCCTAACAACCCCAGTCCTCCCCATCTACTCATCTATCCCCTCACTAAAGATGTCCCGTGACAAATTTGTCTGTTCCAAACATCATTTGTTAACACATACATCATGAATCCCAAACCTTTCCTGTGACCTTCAAAGGAAATCCTAATAATGGAAGTAAAAAAATTATATCCAAAACTTCAACTGCTAATGGATTTTAGATATGGTTAGCTGACTGAGTTGTATTTATCCATAATCTAACTATGTCTGCTTTGTTTTGCTATGCAAAAATCTATCACTTTGGGAAGTAGGCCTTCTAACAGCCATGCCACAATCTTGATGTAGATTTTTTTATCTCTAATGCCAGTAGCAATATCAGTTAGCCTTCCCCTTTTTAAAGAACAACACATTATTATGACAAAGCTGAGTAGGGAAACTTCCCTGATTTCTCTGACTTCACACATAGTGTAAGCAGCCCAGGAGCTAGCTCATATTTGAAGGCATTGTATAATTGCTGAGTCATCTTGACAGTTCTAGAGGCCTTTCCTATGGTCCAAGATCCAATAGCGGGTATAATTTTGCCCAAGATAATCTTACCATTAAAGGTGTCCCATTCACTCTGTAAAATCTTAAGATGGGAAGTTGACATCAAGACTGCTTTGAGAGCTTCCTTGTTCACTGGGTTGTAAGACTGATAAATTGTTTGATGATATTCTGAAAACTTTCCGTTAACCACTATGGGATCTATTTTAGCCACTTCCTATTGTCCTTAAGACAAGGTACACCTTCAAATTTCCTCTCCCTGACTCACTGCAGATGCCAGAAGCTTGGTGAAGAGGGACCTCTGAACAGTAAAAAATGCAGTTTCCCAACTTCAGCATAGTTCTGTATCCTTTGATGAAACATTAATCTAGCTCTTATAAGCACTCACAGATTTAGTCCAATTCTTTATAACTGAATGTCCTCCAGGCATCAATCCATATGTTACGTAGGATGTCAGGTTTCCATGTTGATGTCACTGTTCTCCCCGTGTATACTCTGCCCTGTAGTGAGATCCACAGGGAAAGATATTTTCTACCAGTCTTATATAGATGACCTCCAGATGCATTTCTCTTTCACTCAGGAATCTGTGTCAGAATTTTCTCACATTAAAGACTGCTATACGGTATGTTTTGAGTCTCACTTATAAATATGAGTTATGAAACGAGAAAGAAATAACAAATAAATTGAAACAAAAAAAAGTAATTAATCTTCCAATTAAATACAAATTAAAAACAACATGCTCAAACATTCCATGGATGAATGACTTCCTGTTATCAGTCTGTAACATACACAATTGTAGTTATCTTATCTAGTAGGTAGCAAGAATAATTCTACAGATTACTCAAGATAAAATATATAAGTATCAAAAACCGAAAAGTTATGTTATATCTAAAAATGTAACAGTTTATATTGTAACATACCACTAGTATATGGCTAACACAAAACCTAAATGTGTAAAATATTCATAACGGCAGCAGATGTTTGAGCACAATTTTTCAAAGGATTACATCGTTAATTCCTGATGAGAGTATGGTAGTTCAGTGCAAAAACATGTCTTCCATATATTCCAAACTCTTTCCTCATCTGCCTGAAGAAGTCTAATGCATTGCCCACTTGTAACACAAGACCAAAATTATGATAAGTAAAACATGCAGTGTCAAATGGTTAAGATTTACCACCTGCTGGTAGTCCCCAGCATGTTTCGAGATTGCAGTCTTTCCAATGTAAAACATCTTACAGCTGCAAGTCATTACATAAATCACATGGGTGGAATTGCATTTATAACATTCTCTCACAACGAAAGATGTATTATTTATTTCTCAACTACTACCACTAGACATATAGAAATGTACACTATATTATCCGCATGTCCCTAGTGGCATATACAATAAAACAGATTTTTGTAAAGACATATAATGTTAGAAAATAAGTTCTCATGGAAACTCTACATTTGAAAAGGGTCCTGAGGGGGAATTAGCTCAACCAACCATTCAGAATAAGGTTAGAAACCATAGTGGACCAATACTTGTTAATTAGACTTCCAGTTTTACTAGCTAAACATATCAGTTTTCCAGCTAAGCATTTATATTTTGTCAGAAAGTGCATCTTCGGCCTTGCTGAATTAGAAGCATTTTATAATCAGCAGTTTTAGATATGAGAGATCTTGAAAGCGAAATGTTTCTCTATATAGCTGTCATCAGTCTGTTACATATACATTGACTGTGCAAACACAGATCCATAACAGTTGTGCTTAATCCTTGCTCATTATCTAAGGATTTGTATATTCATTCCAGCGGTTTGCATAATTATGTTATTCTCCATACACAAACAGCAGCACTGTCCCATAGCAAGCATGCATAGGATCATAGGATCATAGGAGGTTACTAGGCCATTGGCCCTGAGGCCCTTATAAGCATAGCCAACAGTTTAGCCCATGTTTAGAGAAATCAGCAACCAATGCCCTTGTCCAGCAGGGACATGCGTGAAATCCCAGGGGTATATTTTCTGTTTCCAATCCAGTTATCCAGGTTGCAATTAAAAAGGGGTAAAGAGGTACTCTGCTTGATGTGGAGAGGGAGTCTATTCCATAGATGGGGGAGTCTCTGGGACATAAATCTGTCCTGCCAACAAGTCTTGTTGATATCACAGACCAGGTTGAGGTCATGCATGTGGTTTACTTGAGTGGAGCTTGACTTGTGGATATGCAGCAGTCCCATCAAGGTGGGGTCCGTGATCGCCTTGTATGCCAGACAGAGGTCACCTCTGAGGAGTCTGTATGAAACTTGAGTAGAGGGATATGGCTTTCAGCCTATCTGTGTATGGTAGATGTTTGAGGCCCTGGATTCTCCTGATGAGGAATCTCTGTGGTTTCTCCAGCTGCTGCATGTGCTTTGCGAGGTACATGCCAAAAGGGGCATTGTGTTCAATAATGGGCCTTATAAGGGAAGAATACAAGGATGTTATGACCTCCTTGTCCCTGGATGAGATACCCTTACTTATGAGGTCAGCCATGTAGAAGGCTTTCCGTACAATGGAAGCAACATGGTGGTCAAAAGTCAGGTTGCTATCAACCTGGGTGTCCAAATCTCTCACAACTGACTATGTGCTTAGGACATTGTTATTAATGTGAAAATTTGTGGGGACGTCACTCTCCCCCAAAGGGGTTGTTGATGCATTTTTTGGTATTCAGCTTGAGGCCATGTTTCTGGCACCAATCATTTGTCTGACTAAGACCCTCTTGGAGGATGTCCGCATCACTAGGAGAACTGATGACAGCACCCAGCTTGTAGTAATCTACATACTTGGTTAGCCATAGCCCACTGGTTTTGGCCTGTGCCTCAGAAAAGTATATCCCAAATAACAGAGGCCCCAAGACTGAACACTGGTTACACTGCTTGAGGTGGCTTTCCCTATTCTGACTATGTAGGTTCTATCAATGAGCCAGTTTGCTACCCATCTGGTAACATATGGATTGATGCCTAGATGAGAGAGTTTATCTATTATGCCCAAGTGGGGAATAGTGTCAAAGGCTTTGGCCAGGTCAAGGTAGACTGTGTGCACCATCTTCCTCTCATCCATGGCTTTGGTGACTGATTCAAGGAAGTCAACCAAATTTAGCAGACATGATCTCCCCTTGACAAAGCCAAACTGTATGGGATCAAGTGTTTGGAGGTTGCTAATGTCCTTGTTAATGTGTTCCATGATAATCCATTCCATGGCATTGCAGATCAGGCTAGCTAGGCTGATGGGTCTATAATTTCCTGGATCAGTGGATACACCTTTGTGTAAAGAGATGACAGTGGCTGTCCTCCACAGAGCTGGAATGAAGCCAGTACTCAGGCTTTGGATGAATAGGGTGCCTAATGGTGCTGCAAGTTCCTCCCTGAGATCATGTAGGATGCAGCCTGGGATATTATCGGGTTCCATGGTGACTGTATTTTTTGCCTTTGAGAGAGCAGTGATGACCTGTTCCCTAGATATAAGGAGAAGGGGGCAGGTACTGGGGATGTCCTGATTTACTGATGGAGGGGCAGAAGGGTAAAGTTTTCACTGAATCTGTCAGCCAGCAAGTTTGCTATATCTACAGCATTTGTATATGTGGTGTCCTTAACCACCAATTCTGAGCAGATCTGGGTGCTTCCTTTGAGGTTACGGACATATTTGAAGAAGGCCTTATAATTGTCTCTAGTAGATGTGGCCAATTTGGACTCAAAGTTTGCTTGGGAGGATTTCACTAGTGCTCTTATTTGCTTGTTCAGGCTAAAGAGACATTGCTTCCAGTTGGGGACCTGCTCCTTCTTGGTCTTGGACAGCAAAATGTTCCTTTTGTTATACAGTTTATTTATTGCAGATGTCCACCAGACAGGTTTACTCTTCCTTGTGGAAGGTGATTTAGTCCTGTTGGGTATTCCTGATTCCATGCGTCTATATAAATACTCGTATGGTGCTTTGGTGTAGTTTTAGATATTGGTGCCAGTTCCTACAGAGGGGAAGGGGGCTGTGAAGCTGTTTATACCATCCCTCAGGAGGCTGTAATCAGCTTTGGAGAAGTTTTTATGTCTGAGCCTAGCTGGGGGGGTGGGGGGGTTGGGGGGATGGAGACTTCGAAAGTGACCACTTTGTGGTCCGATCTTACCATGGAGGATGATACTATAGGGAGGCTGCAGTGGTTACTCATGTTAGTTAATACCAAGTCCAAGATATTATCACCCCTTGGGGGGTATCAACTAGCTGTTCCAAGGCATTTGCATTGACAAAATCAAGGAATCTCGGGGCATTTGTGTTCTGGCATGAGTAGTTCTTCCAATCTATGTTTGGGAAGTTAATGTCACCCAGGATCAGGGTAAAGGATTGAATGGTGATAGATTTGAACAGGTCCAAATAGGCAGATTGGGCATCTTGAGTCAGGTTTGGGGGCCGGTAGCTAGCTATGATTTGAATAGGGGTCTTGTCAATGGTTAACTGCACCTGGAGTGCCTCCTGTCTGTCATACTGTTTGACCAGCCTGGAGGTGTGTATGTCTTTAGTATATATTGAAACTCCACCTCCTTTGGCTTTACTGCCCACAGTTTGGGGTCTGAATGTATGATACAATGAGAAACCAGGTAAGGCTGGGGTGCTCTCCACAGCTTTGAACCAGATTTCTGTGACTGCACAAATGTCAGCGTTTTCCAGGGTTAAGAATGTTTACAATGAGTGCAGATTCATGTTTAGACCCCTAGCGTTCAGCAGCATAACCTTTAATTTGTGTTGTGTTGAAATCTTTATGTTGGTAGTTTTAATCTCACCACTTTTCCTAAAAAAGGCACTATAGGGGAGGCAAGAGCCTTTGCCAGAAGCCTGAAGCCCAGGTGAGCCAGACGCAGGCCATCTCTAGCAAAGCATTGTGGTCTGTTGATCATATCTTCCCAGGCTTCAGGTACTGGATCCCCCTGGAATGACAGCTGAAACTAAGCCTATTGTTAAAGTCAATAATTTTCTGTTTGCATTGAGGTATCATTCTGGGTGATGGCAGAATGCTGCTTAAGGCTAGGGACACACCTGCCTGGGACACATAATCAGTGAGCTCAGTCATGTCTCTCTTCATATAGTCCAGAGAGGTACTTCTCAAGTCATTCACACCAACATGGACTATGACAGAGTCATAACAGTACCTGTTGTTGAGAGACTTGAGTGCATGTGTGATATAGTGGATTTTGGCACCTGACATTCTCCTTATCCAGCCTGGTGAGAGGCACATCTGTGTGTCTCACAATGGAGTCTCCTATGACAAATATGTTGGGTTTATGTTTAAGCCTTAGTGGTTGTGAGGCACAGGTGCGTGGTATGTGGTGTGGAGGGATGTGGAGATTGTGTGTTTTTTGTCGCGGAGGTCTCCTTTGTTTGGGTATGTTTATGTGAAAGATCTCCGCATATGTAGGTGTGTGTTGTGTAGGTGTGGGTGGTGTTTGAGGTGTAGTGATTGTGTTGACAACCTTTTCAGTGCCATATATACTGGCTTGAGGGGGAGAGAGCTTGGACTCTAGGTTCCTAATGTAATTGCATCGCTCACAAATTATGTTCCTAGGTGGTAGTAGTAGATGGTTGTCTATGTACATGAGGAAGTTGCTACACTGTCTCAGGATGCCCATATCAACCAGACTGGCAGGAGAAACTCTAGGAAATTGTCCATCCATATTTGTCAGAATCTGAGGGAGAAAGGCCAGGGAGAGCTAAGGGGTGGGCCTAAAGCCCAAGTACGTAAACCAAAACTAAGAGCTTAGAATAGCACTTAATTTAGACAGGCTATAAACAAGCAGTAATAAATGCAACAGAAAATATACACTTGAACATTTTAGAGAACAGGCAGCAAATAGCAGGAAAAAACAAAGCAAGATGAAGTAACAGATTAGTAGGAGGAAACACAAATTAGAAAAAATATAAGCAGCTGAATAAAGTGTAAAAAGGGAGAGAGCAGGAACAAAAGATAATTCAAGGGACTAAGGGGTTTGGCCTTCCCAAATTATCTCTTTATTAAGTAGAATGAGCTAAAGAGATGGGACTGGGAAGAGTGTCCCAGATCAAATTTACAGTAGGGGCGGACATCTGCAAAAGCCACCAACTTTAATAACACAACAGCAATAGGATGGGAAGGTCAGAAGTTTCAGCACAAATCAGAAAACAATGCCAGCAAATATATAAATAATTCAGTCAAGCAAAAATAAAGACACTGCAGAACTCTGAACAGTTAAATGCCAAAAATATACTTATCAGTGCTATATTTCCAGATTGTTTGAGAAGCACTCTCAGTTAAAACACAAGGAGATTCTAGCAATGATATGCAGGAATTTACAAAAAGGGGATATTTTTATACCAGCAAGCCTTGAGACAAACAGATAACACAAAAGCTGTTACACCAGTTTTACCAACTTTAAGAACACAATAGCAATAGGGTGGGAGAAAAAAGTTTCAGCACAGATCAGAAAACAATGCCAGCAAATATATAAATAAATTCAAGCAAAAATAAAGACAATGCAGAACTCTGAACAGTTAAATTGCCAAAAATATACTTATCGGTTCTATATTTCCAGATTGTTGAGAAGCACTCTCAGTCAGAACACAAGGAGATTCTAGCTATGATATGCAGCAATTTATAAAAATGGAATATTTTTATACCAGCAAGCCTTGAGACAATCAGATAACACAAAAGCTGTTAGACCAGTTTTACCAACTTTAAGAATACAATAGCAATAGGGTGGGAGAAAAAAAGTTTCATCACAGATCAAAAAACAATGCCAGCAAATATAGAATTAATTTAGTCAAGCAAAAATAAAGACAATGCAGAACTCTGAACAGTTAAAGTGCCAAAAATATACTTATCAGCTCTAAATTTCCAGATTGTTTGAGAAGCTCTCTCAGTCCGAACACAAGGAGATTCTAGCAATGATACGCATAAAGTTTGCTACCTGTGTACCTCTATGGTGACTTGGGAAATGTTTACTAGAAGCAAACAAAGATGTACTGCCATCTAACAAAAGACAGAACAGTGAATTGTGTGGTAGTAAAGAAATAAAAAGTTTGGTAAAACATAAATAAGTGACTATGTGCTTTCACCCAAAGACTTCATCAGAGTACTTTCAAACATCCACCAATCATTTAAATAACATTATACAATTGCTAATTAATCAAACAATTGCATAAAACAAGTAATTAAATATTTAAATAGTTAAACAGTGAACTACCAATAAAATGAAGAAACTGATTAAAAATAAAAATAACAATAAAAATCTGTAGCAGCAAAAAGTTAAAATCATTATACTTTACAAATACATTAATAAATTAAATAAATCAATGTTGTGTATTTGTTTTCCTATGTAAATCCTACAGAAGCAATGTAACAACTTAATTTAAACTTTCCTGGCTCTAATTTTTAAGTGAGTTGCTATTGATCAAAAGGCATTGAGACCAGATTTGTTTGTGGTGTCCATTCTTAACTGCAGTATGGTTTCTCTACATTCTAAAATGCTATCAATGACACCTGCCCTTTCATTGTCCAGAATTCTGTCCATGACAAAAAATACATTTTATTAAACTTTTTATTTCTTTACTACCACCCATTTCTGACTGGCATGTGAGAAACCGGAAGCTTGGTTATAGGAGGGATCTATGTCAGATTATCAAAGTTCCGAAACTTTGAAATTCATATGGCTGAGACCATATGATCAAAGTTTCGAAACTTCAAACATCCAAAAAAATAAATAAATAACAAAAAAATTCTATGTTTAATGTTTTTGCAGGGGGACAAACCCCTCTGCACCCCCACCCCCTACTAATTAAATATACCAACTCTGAGATCGCACTGCATTGCGGAACAGGGTAAATTTCCCATTCAATGCTGTACCGCAGTCTCCATTCAAAACATTAAAAGTTTCAAAACTTCAATTATATGGTCTCAACCATATGACCTTTGAAGTTCTGAAACTTTGATAATCTGATAGGGACCCCACAGGAGGGAATTTCTTCCATCATAGAAGGATACACAGCACAACTTGGATATCACCAGATAACTTAGAGAGTCAGATTGACCACTTATGTATCAGCAAGAAGTTCCAAAGTTGTCTTAAGGATGTGCATGTGAAAAGAGGTGCAGACTGCTTCCATCCACTATCTTTTGAGTGCTCCCTTGAAACATAAATGGAAAAGGAACTGAACAGAAGATACCAACCAAAGACAGTGTTACAATGTCATCTTCTTAAAGGACACAATAAAGCAAAATTAGTTTAATATCACACTCTCTAATAAATTCCATGTTTTGCAGGAGTTACTGGAGCAGGAATCCATAGATGAAAAGTGGCAAGGTGTAAAGTGGATCACACCAGAGACAAAGAAGAAGATAGAAGATAAAAAGTTGATGAAGGCTGAAGTAAATAATAGCCACACAACAGCAGGAAAGGCCAAAGCACAAGAGAAATATTCAGATGAGCAAAGAGCAGTGAAGAAGTATATCAAAACAGACAAGAGACAATACATAGCATTACTGATATCAGAAGATGAGGAAGCAGCCCATAAGGGAAACATGAAGGATCTCTATAATACCATAAAAAGCTTTCTGGAAGATAGAGCAAACCAGAAAGACATGTAAAAGATAACAGGAGAAAAATAGCATAGAAGGAAAGCAAAAGAACAGATGAAGGGAATATTTTGAAGAGTTACTAAATAGACCAACACCAGTCAACCCACCTGAGATACTACTAGCAGATCAGGACCTAATGACTGATTTCAGTAGGCCCACAAAAGAGGAAATACACATATCAATAAACCAGCTGAAAAATGGCAAGTCTGCTGATCCAGACAGCATCCCAGTAGAGGCACTAAAGCTGACACAGAAACCAGCATAGAGATGCTCCCACCTCTGTTTGGTAAGATTTGTATAGAAGAACAAGTTCCAACAGACTGAAAGGAGGGCTACCTCATTAAACTTCCCAAAAAAAAGTGACCGTAGTTTGTGTTCCAACTATAGGGGGTATAATGTTGTTGTCCATACCAGGAAAGGTTTTCAATAGAGTCCTTTTAAACAGAATGAGAGATGTGGTTGATCCTCAGCTCTGAGACCAGCAACACAGTTTTTGCAAGGACAGATCCTGCACAGACCAAACTGAAATGCTACTCACCATCCTGGAACAATCACTGGAGTGGAACTCACTCTTGTATGTGAACTTTATCATCTGCAAGAAGACCTTCGATAGTGTAGACAGACAGATGCTGTGGAAGATGCTGAGACACTATGGGGTACCCAAGAAGGTTATTAACATAATTAGGAACTCATACCAGGGGATAACATGCAGGGTGATTCATGGCAGACAAATTACTGATTCCATTCAGGTGCAAACAGGAGTGAGGCAAGGATGCCTGTTGTTACCATCCCTGTTCCTCCTTGTAATGGATTGGAAAATGAAGACGTCCACTGCCCAGAAATGAAATGGCATCCAGTGGACACCCTGGACTCAACTAGATGATCTTAATTTCATTGATGATCTGGCCCTCATGTCTTACACCTATCAACAGATGCAGGAAAAGACAAGGACTGTGGCAGAAATTTCTGCTCAATTAGGCCTCAACATTCATAGAGGAAAGAGCAAGGTATTAACAGTTAACAACAATACAGCTCCAATTACTCTAGAAGGCAAGGCAATGGAAGAAGTGGATAGATTTCCTTATCTGGACAGCATAGTTGAGAGGCTTGGAGGCACTGACACAGATGTTACTAACTGGGTTGGAGAAGCAAGAGCTGCTTTCCAGCAGCTGCAGAAGGTTTGGAGATCTGATAACCTCTCAACACAGATCAAGATCAGAATGTTTAACACTGTGCTGAAGCCAGTCCTGTTCTATGGAGCTGAAACCTGGAGAACCACAGCTACTGCAATGAGAAGGGTACAGACATTTGTCAACATGTGTCTGAGGAAGATCCTCCGCATCCTTTGGCCAGAAAGAATATGTAGTGAGGAGCTTTAGAGTCAAACACTGCAAAGCCCTGCAGAAGCAGAGATACTCACGAAATGGTGGTGATGGAACAGGTACACCCTAAGAAAGCCAACATCCAGCACAACAAGCAGGTTCTCACTTGGAATCCACAAGGAACAAGAAAGAGAGGCAGGCCAAGGAATACTTGGTGGTGTGATCTGGATGTGGACATGAAGAGAATGGGTCACTCTTGGGGACAACTGGAAAGATTGGCCCAGGACCGGGATGGCTGGAGAGTGCTCATAGGTGGCCTATGCCCCAAACAGGGATGCCCTAAATGGGGCCAAAGGCATAAGTAAGCAAGTAAGTGCCACCCAGTTCACTATTCCATTTTTTTGTTAGTTGTGTTATCTGGCAGTTTTACCTTTAAATGTACTGGTTCCATGTATTGCCATCTATTGGTTTTGTGTTTGGCTGAGTGTGCAGCTGATGGCTCTGCTGAAGAGACATCAGGATGGTGCACCATTGCACAGGTGATATGATATGATATGATATGATATGATATGATATACTTATGCCCATCACATTGTTTTTCATCTTAACATATAAATATAATCCCTGGTCTGTTTCATAAGACGTTTGAGTTGTTCTCCAAAGTGCGACAAAGAACTGTTAACATATGCAGATACATACACAGCATCCAAAACAGTGCCTTATAAATATAACTAAAATGAGTCATGTAAACTGTAGGTATATATATTAAAACGGTAATGCAAGAGTTTCAAACAAAATAATGTTCAAAACCTTCAACTGCTGCTACAATTAAATCATATTCATATAGTACACTTGTCCATAAATTAAAAATTTCTAGAGTGGACAAAAATAATCAACTGCATATACAAACATAAGCATTTATTTCAATAAATGTTTTGAATTTCATGAATTGTAAATTAACAAAATAAGGTTATAAAATCTAACCTAAACCTTTCTGTTGGAGAAACGATGCTTTGTGATTTTCAATAAGGAGTAAAATATCGGAACTAACTTTTGCTGTGTTCAGCACAATTTTACTTCATTCTTCTGATTAAGAAGACCTAGACTGACAGGAAATGTTCATGACTTTACAAAGAAAACACTGTGGTACCTGACTAAAATGTTGTCATAGGTGTGGGAACCATAGTGCGAGGGAGAGGGAGTGCCTCCCCCCCCAACTTTCACAGCTGCAACACCTGTAACTCCATGGAGTTTTTCTTTAAGGAAGACTCATACGTGCATTGCACGCTAATGAGAATGAATTTAAACACAAAGTGTATGCAGAAACACTATGCTCCTTTTTGATCACATCATTGCTGCTGCTAGCACAGGCTATGCTGCCAGAGTTACCCACAGTAAGGAGAAGTGCTCTGTTACTTATTTTATGCAGGAGAAGTGCTCCGTTACTTCCATTACTTAATGTATTCAGGAGAAATGTTCCATTACTTCCGTTAATTATTGTATGCAGGAGAAGTTCTCTGTTACTTCATTTATGCAGGAGAACTACTCCGTTACTTATTTTATGAAGGTGTGTGTGTGTGTGTGTGTGTGTGTGTGTGTGTGTGTGTGTGTGTGTGTGTGTGTGTGTATGTGTGTAAAGGGATGAGAATACAACAAGCAATGGGTATGCATTACATGCATATGGAATTTCAAACAGAGAATGCTATTAGTGTTTCAAGCAGAGAATTAAATGATTAGGATTTATGTTTGTTAGTTCTCGTTTATATTTTGTTCTCTCTTTATTACTCTTTTGCCTGATTTATTTTTTGATTTACATTGCTTTTCTTCAAATTTACATCTGAAGTTGTTATATTATAAATGTTGCAGTATGTGATTTTTTGTTTGTGTGTGTGTGTCACTTTAAGACCCTGCATTGTGGCCTCTTATTTAGCCACACTTCCTTGTTAAATATTGCTAGTGGACTGATTAGCTGTAATCAGATATAGCCTTGCTATTTGTATTAAAGATGTCAGAGACAACATTTTTTTTTAATCCAATTCTGTCTGTTGTTAAAGTGCATTTACTGCTGATTTATTAATACTGTTTATTATGCTAAAATTATGTTCATTGGGACACATTATGGTCTTTTTATCTAATGAGAGTAGGGCATCTGTTGATGTTCCAGGCATTCTACTCACTTCTGTTTCAATTTAAAACTTAATTTTCTGTTTAGCTGTGACTTCTAAGTGTACTCTTGAAATTGTGTTTGTTGCACAGTAGGAATTTCTAATCTATTTGGTTGGTCTGTTTTGTGCTTTTTCTATGTTTCTGAAGCACATCAGGGAAGGGTGCATTTTATTTAATCCCATTAAATATCTTTAAAGTGTATTTAATTACTTGTAATCTGTTAATATTGTTTACTGTGCCAGAGTTTTGTTCTTTTGGGGACATTTTTGGATTACAAAGTATGCATTCTGGGTATGTTGCTTTCTTCAGGCTTAATTGATTTTCTAACTAGTTTTGTATTTCAAGTGTAGCATTTAAATTGTACTGCATACCATGGCATCTTTAATTTGTTTGAGTGGACTGCTTTCTGTTACATTTCCTTGATTTACACTCCGGCTGAAATGACCAGCTCTAACATGATTTGATCATTTTAATAGTCTTCCATGATATCAGAGAAGTGTGATCTTCTCATTTAGTCCAATTACATTGGAGTGCTTTTAAAGTGCATTTGCTGGTGATCAATTAATAATGCCAGATGTCATGTTTCTATTTTTGACACTTTTTGACCTTTTCTAATAAGAATTTGATATTTGCTGGTGTTTTGAGTGTTTTGCTCAATGTAGGCTTAATCTAAAGTCGATCTTTTGCTTGAATCACTCTATAGGTCTCCACGAATCAAGATGAATATGTCACTGCAGCAATGCACTAACACAACACCACCATAGTCACATAATTCAGGCAGTCACTAGGTTGCCAACTACAACCCTTCCACTTCCACTGAGTCTACATGTCCAAGAAGAAATGGCCTAGCAAATGGTGATGCTGTTATTTCGCACACTGACTCACTAGGCTGCACAAATACTACTCCTACCGTATGTAGATGGATCGCTGATACTGTACTGTGTTGTACTTTAAAGGGAGCAGATGCTGCAGTTCTGTGAATGTCCTCCTTTGGAGGAGTTACCTAGTAACTATGAACCTGTTATCAGTTTGCCATCCATTCCCTGTTGCAATATTTCTGGCTTATCATTTTTTAATGTAACATGGGTGATTTATTCTTCAAGGGCAATAGCCACTTTATTTGTAGATGAAACAATGCAATATAAAGTTTGTTTCCTAGCAGCAACCTGTTCATTAGTTAGAGATCCCTTTAATGTGGAATTATTTAGATGACGTACTTCTTCAGACATTTTGCATATTTACTGATATTGGTGAATTGTAATGACAGAAGTTTGAGTGGCCTTTTATAATTGAAATTTTCTGAAATGGGTAGTTTTGCCATTATTGGTTCATACATTTTGTTTCATTGTTTACTAGAAGACTGTTCAAAACTACAAATTTAAAACACATTCTAACAACTGGTGCTGTACTGTACAAGGAATATAATTTAATACAATCAGGAAGGTGAATCAAGGAATGCATACATGTATGCATGGCCCTAAAATGTGTTTGAAAACAGCCCAGAGGAAAGTGTGAAAGGCTCAAAATCATGGGCAAAATTTAAGCTTTACTCTTGTTACCAAAGCAATGGATGAAGGTAAAACAGTTCACACTACATTACCTTGACCTGGCCAACCCTTTTGACACAACCCCCTAGTCTGGTGTAGTACAAAAGATGAATAATGTAGGAGCAAACACTTGCATCAACAGCTGCATTGCCAACTTGGCTCACAGGATGCAGGAGATCAAAACAGGGGAAGAGACCAGTCACCAATGGAGTCCTCAGAGTTCAGTGCTGAGATTTTTTTCTGTTTGGCATATACATTTCAAAAGTAAAAGGAAATACCAAAGGGCTTTGAACGGCTAATTCTGAGATGACTGCAAGCTAAGAGCAGTTATTGAATCCCCAAATGACTTAACCATCAGGCAGGAAGGTTTGTCCCAAATAATACCTGGTGTCAAAATCCTGACAATGCCCTCTGAGAACTGACCCAGTTGTTTGGCATTTGGGAACTTGTGTGTACAGTGACCTAACTTTTGACCAACATGTGCTCAGAGTCATGAGAAAGCCTTTCTATATTGCACAGCTTATAAACAAATTGATTCTGACTTAATTCTAGAGATGTTGTTGTCCTCCTTTACAAGGCTCTCATTAGGTCAATCATTTTGTATGATGCCCACTTTGGCCTGTATCTTTCCAGCCCCATGCAACAACTGGAATACCTTCAGAGATACCTTACTAAAATAATACAAGTCCTAAACAATATGTCTTGCATGGACCACCTCAAAGATTTATTACTATACTCAGTATCCTACAGCATGCTTAGAGGTGACATGTCTGGCACACAAGGCATCCTCCAACCTAATATAGATGGACCTACTGAACATCAGCAAGTCAAATGTAATCAGAAATATTCAGTCCAGATATCTAAACTGAATGTTCTGGAGAGATGGCTATATATCACAGAAGTTACCACTGTTCCAGAACAGACTATCCATAAAAATAAAACAAAGCTCATCCATCCATATTCAAATGCAACTTGGATCTAAGGATGGGTAATAGAAAATGTACTCCAGGATTGCCCTTCATGCCACTAATGGATACAGGCAGTTCCTAAATGCTGCATCCCTTACATTGGTCCCCTCAAATTATCTATAGTATGATCACATTTATTCTCACTAGGGCTAATATACAATTATCAGCCATGGGGTAGGTAAGACCAATCAGTAAATGTTAATTCAAGCACCAAAAGGGAATTGGCAAAGCTTAAAATGTCCTCATAGTGAACCTATGTTGTGGTAGTAAATAGTTATAAAAAATTGCCCTTTTTAGATCATGAAGTGCCCCTCTCACCCTCTGCCCCCCCAATCTTCAATAGCTTCTGGCGCCTTTGAATGTTGTCATCCTTGTGCGCTACAGAAATGCAGGTCAGTTGTTTTTCCTAGGTGTATAACTGTTAAGGCATGGACATTGTAGTGATATCACAGGTTCTTAGGTTCTTAGGTTGCTACTAGGCTAATGACCACTAGGACCCTTATAAGCCTAGCAGCACATCCCAAACCATTTGTGTCCTGGGGATCATGGACATCTAATGGGGGGGCATGTTAGTAGGGAGGCAACTAAGGATTTGTAAGTGGGGTGTTAGTTAGGATAATACTTTTCTTACTGACAGCCTCCATTCTTAAGGGACATGGGGGCCAGACCAGGGGTACATTTATAATTTTGCATCCATTTGTCAAGGTTTCATTTTAACAGGGTCAGGGATGAACTCTGTTTTAGGTAGATTAGTGTGGGGATCCTTTGATACACATATTTGTCTCTCCAGCATGTTCTGTTTATGTCACAAGTGAAGGTCAGATCCCTGGAACTAGTGTTTCTGATGCTGCTTGTTTTGTGCATGTGCAACAGATCCATCAGGGTTGGGTCTGAGGAAGCCCTGTAATCCAGGCAAAGATACCCTCTCAACAGCTTATAGCAGACTAATGCAGAGACTGTGTCTTTGGATGATCATTGTAGGACAGGTTATTCATGTCCTGCATTTCCTTTTCATCTTGGCAAAGCTCTTTGACAGCAGGCATCATAGGAGAGATATATGAAGATTTAATAGGAATGCTTTTCCTGGACTTGTCCAAGGTATTTGGCATTATCAGCTTCCCTGTTCTCTTCAGTACTCTGATGGACATTTGCTTCAGCTTGCTTTCTCTCATATAGTTCAGGGTTACTTAAAATAATTAACTATATGGTACAAAACTGTTGTTTTTTGATACCAGAATAGCACATTTGATGGTACTATTCATATCTAACCCAGGTTTCTACCAATGTTTAACAGTAGAGTGTATGGAGCTGTTGCATTTCTGATTAATGTATGGATCATGTAGGAGCTCACTTCATGTCTTTTATCACAGGACTAGAATAATCCACATAAAATACTTGCTTTTTCATGCAGATTAATAAATGACATATTACCATCACATTTTCAACGCAGAGAACAAAATCAGTAGGGGGCTTGGCTTACATAATTGTACAAAGAATTTTCTGTCTGAAATAGCAAACATCAATCACCTATTTGCTGTTTGTAAGAGTTGCTCCCTCTATTCTTAGCCATGATGACCAACAGCAAAATGCAATTCACTGCTGTTGTAATTAGTAGTATTCACCACAGAAAGTCACAAAAATCACCTGAACAGCTAAAGGACTCCAAGTACAAAGACCAATCAGAAAAATAAATAAACCAGAAGGCCAATGCACTGTATCTTGTTTAATAAAATGTCAACTGAACAAAGCTTTTAAGTAAAACTCTTCATCAGTGTATAAACCATTAGGCAGCACCTGCCCAGGCCTACAAGTGGATTAATTTCTTTCAGGCAGATCGTTTACCCGGGCTGACTACTAGTAATAGTATTAAGCCTATTTTAAAGGATAAGCATGATATGGTATAAATTATTTTATTCTGATGTAATGTATAGTTAATGTTTCTTATTTATGTAGCTGGGCTGTTTGTTTTATATAAGGCAGGTGCAGGTGGGATGAGAAGTTGGAAATGAAGAACTTATGTGGCTGAGAGGAGATGTCTTTACAAATCATGCTGAGTGAGATGGAAGGCTTTCCATGTTGTGATCAAAGTAATGTTCAAAGGTGAATTCTATTCCATGAGGGTGCCTGGGCCTGTAATGAGAGTGTCTGTTTTAAGGCTGGTGTCATTTATATGGTAGATGTGCTGGAGTTCCTGTTTCCCCAACTGTATGATGCAATATATTTTGACATTCGCCTTTAGGCCATGATCCTGGAACCACAGGTTTGTCCAAGTTATGCTCTCTTGGAGCATATGAATGGCTTCAGAGGTGTTGATGATGGCTCCAAGCTTGCAGTCAGCTGCAAACATGCTCAAATTGAGGCCTTTAATGACAGAGTTCACACCAGAGAGGTACATACCAAGCAGAAGAGGACCCAGTACAAAGCTCTGTGATACATGTGGTACACCACTGGAGTCATTGTACTTATTATTATAAGTCACATCCTCCTTTCCATAGCTTTATTTGATCTGTGCTTAACACCCTCAAATGGTTCCTCCACCTGATTTGAAATTGCAATTTGTTCAGAAATTACCATATTTGATTTTGTATTTTCAGTCAGCTGTGTAGTACCATTAACCATTATTATTGAAGAGAGTGTTGTTTTAGACTCTGTCCAGTAAATGGCCCATAACACTATATTTTGCACATTTTGAACAGGTTACCTTCAGTTTACCGAATGTCCACTTCCCCAACATGCAGTTTATCGACACTTCAGATCGCCGACATCTGGAAAGCTGACATTCCCCACGCGGTAAGTAACCATTTGCTATTCTACTTGAACTTTGCCCCTTACTGCCACGGTGGTGCATTCTCGGAGTTGGTATATTTAGTAAGAGGGGTGTGGGGGGGGTGAAGCCTCCCACATAGTGAGGTGTGAGGGGGCATAGCTCCCCACATAGGTGGGATTAGTTTTCTTCGGTTAGTTCCTTCCATCGGGGTGGCCAAGTGTTTACTTACCTCGTGGGAAATGTCGGCTTTGTGAATGTCAGTGATCTGAAGTGTCGGTGAACTGCGTGTCGGGATGGATGTTCGGTAAACTGAAGGTAACCCCATTTTGAACACACAACTTTATCACATCTTGACTTCTCACAAATTGATAGTGTTGCAGTTTGTGAACCTTGATTTTTGAATATATCTACACACAGAAATACACACATACACACACATGCATGCACATGCACAGAAAATTTGGTTAGTCAGCATAACTTATAATAAAATTTTCAGTCCCCAGAGTCAACATATTGTCAATATTATCCACTGTACTTAATGTTTATATAATAAGGACTTCCATTTGCCAACTGTCGATTCAGATTCCATTTTTATTAAACATTTTTAAATGATGGTGATATGCTTAATTCTTTCTTTTAAAACCATTTCCTATCAGTCTCCCTGATGGCATAATTTCTGCAAAATATTGCCACACACTTCATTTGGTTATCAGTTATATTAAACTGGTCAAACTCTTTTCACTTAATTTCATTTTCTGAAATAAGAAAATCAACAAAAGTCATTCAAAACGTCTAGCTTTTCAAAACTGATATTTTACAGCTTATGTGATTGAAGGCTCAAATGAGAGTAAAACAGTAGATGCTCAAACATCAAATCTGTTGGGTACCACCTTCCATCTGGTTTAAAACGGAATGCAATAATATTCTTTCTCTGCATAAATTACTTTTCCTTAGTAGCTGTTTTTGATGTTGCTGCATGGTTTCCTTCCTTCATAATTCAGGAAATGCATTAACATCCTACTCCGTCTCTTAAAGGGATGCGTACTATTGCATGTCCTAACTTCTCCTAACAGTACTAACACTAGTATATTCTACATTATGTTCACATGTAATAAACAGTGTCGCTTAATATGTACCAGAAGATGCATATTTCTGTGTATAGAAACTTACAGTAGCGAGACGTTAACGAAATATGGTACCTAGCATTCACATAACAGTTCTCAGCCCACACTCACACACACACACACACATACACACACACACACACACACACACACACACACACACACACACACACACACACACACACACACACACACACACACACCAGACCCTCTGACCCTCAACCCAGTACTTATCCTACCACAGTTTGTACTGTGAGGAAGAGTGGTACACATTCTAAATGTGGACTACCAGTCATTACAGGGAGTGAATAATAAAATACTTGACCCAAATTGCCATGACCAAGGAGACTCAGTCATCATGCTAGTGAAGAGATGGAGTACAGTAGCTGCTGTCATTGGTGAGGGCAGATCTGCATCACACTGTTAAGGGCGGGACAAGTATGTTTTTTGCAGTGTGCTTAGATGCACTGCAGAATAACTGAGATGTGCCTTTAAATCTCTTAGTCCAGGAAATGATTATGCTGTTCCTCAGCTATGGTAGGTTACAGTTGGGCACTGCACTCTCTCTCTGCATTATGTTGTGTGTTGTTACACCATCATATCTTCCTTTCTGTATTCCATAGTGTTGTATGACATTTTTTATTAACTGTGAGCTAGATTTTGGATCTCCATTAACAAATTAATTACATACCTGAACTCCTCCAGGGGTACAGTTATGTGTGTTCCTACTCTGTAACATACAGCGGAGTCTGAAGATCATCTATGAATTGCATGGGGCATGATACATGGATTGTATTGTGTGGCAGTCTTATACAATAACATACAAAATTTAGGAATAGAGTCCAAACTCAGAACATCCATGATGCCATCCATTTCCCTGTATTCCCTGTATGCACATTAAGTTCATAGCTTCCCCTTCTGTTCAAACTTTCTGCATAATAAACAGTTCATTATCCCATTTTTTTATTCTGCAATCATTTCCATAATACCCATATGTTATAATTATCTTCAGTCAAACTTTTTCATTTAGACAGTTACATTTTTCCTGCAAAATTTTCCATTAAACCTTTAACATTTCATATTCTATAAATACACCTTGCCAGGTATCTTTTTGTTTACCATATTTTCAGTATAATACAGGTTTCCTTAAAATATTTATATTTCAAGTTTGCTTTTCTACTTACATGGAATAATTTCCAAAAAAATATATTTGTATTGTACTGCTCTTATTCAGAGTATTTCTCCTCTGATTATTTACTGAATTACCTAGTTCAAAAAATATACATCTATTTTAAAGTAAATTTTTTTTCTATTATCACAGCAAACTTTTTTTTAAAAAAATGTACCCTTCTTTATTATTTCACTCTTTTATATGCAGCAATTCATTAATTTCCTCCATTTTTATTGCTGTTCTACATGTTCAGTAATTCTTTATATATTACTTCCAAACTGTTAAAAGTCATCTGGATTTTATTACTTATACTATTCATCATACATACTGGCCATATTGGCAAAGCAAATACAGGATGAATCATATATAAAATACCCTCATCCATGTTTCTATGTTAGATCCCCTTTTTAACGTTACTTTAAAACATTCAATTTATTTTTCCAAAGCTTCTGGTAGATAATAAATGCCACATACACATATTTATTTATTTTATTATTTATTTACAGTTGATTTACCAGGATTGTCCATTGGGCCCGAAGTACCCGTTTTCAATGGAGTCCTGGGGAGAAAAGCTACTGAATAAAGATACAAAATATTACAGAAGTTTACATATTAACACATTCAGTCAAATTAATACAAATTGATAAAAACAGTGGTAAAAAACTTTAACAGTGGTTGACAAAAAAGAGAAATGTGTGTTCAAGCCAAAAAACAGAGGAGCAGGTGATTACAAGAAAAGAATCTTTGGTTATGCTATATAAGACTAGCATTTTATTGTTGTAGAAAATATGTAGCATTTAGAATGGAATACTAGAGTTTAAGAATTATTAGGGTGTTATTGCTTTAGCTAATTTATAGTTTCTGGTATATATGATGTGGTGCCTGTAGGAAGCAGGCTAGACTAGGAGGAATGAGAGCAGGAGCATTCCCAGGAAGATGTTAAGTGTGAGTGTAGAGATTTTTTAAAAGCTGGAAGGTTAGAAGTGGTACGAATGGAGGTGGGAAGGGAGTTCCAATTGCGTGCCAGGGAAAAGGACAGCAGATTTTTCCCTGGTGAGTGAAGAGGTTTGTACAGTTCTATCAGATTTTGGTTATTAGATCTTAGGGCTCTTTGTGGCATTTTAAAGGTGGAGCTGAGTGAGGGACAGAGAGATGGATGGAATATGAGTTTATGGGCAAAGCAGAGCTGAGTAAAGGTGAGATAGTTAGTAAGCTCAAGCCAGTTTAGTTTGTGGAGAGATAGACAGTGGTGGGTAGATGCTTTGTGGCCAGTGGCGAATTTGGCAATTTTATTATAACATGAGGACAGTTTTGTTTTAAGGGATGATTGAAGATTTGTTAGAAGGGGAGCCCCATATAGAAGTGAAGGAATGAGGAATGTTGTAGCAAGAGTATGTTTAGTAGATGTGGTGAGGAATTTATTATGACGATAAAGCATGCCAAGTTTATAATGGGTTTTTTTATGTTGAGTAGTAGGTGGCTATTGAATTTGAGCTGGTCATCTATCAGGACCCCTAACAGTTTGCTTTCAGATACTAGTTCAAGAGGGTGTTGTTTTGGCTGATGATAGAGAGTAGATTTTTGTTAATGGTTGTGTTTTTAGAGGGGGTGAATACCATAAGCTTGGTTTTAGATGCATTGAGTGCTAGATGATTGTTTTTCATCCATTGTTCTGTGGTAGAGAAGGCCTCTTGGGTTAATTTTAAGAGAGTGGGAATGGATGTGGCTGTGCAGATGATTGTAGAGTCATCTGCATATTGAACAAGTTTGGCGTGGGGAATTGAGTGGGAGAAGTCATTTATGAATATATTGAAGAGGAGAGGACCCAAGATGGAACCTTGGGGGACACCAGTGGGTGTATTTAGAAAGGAGGAGATGGCTGTTTTCCATTTGACAGCTTGTTGCCTATGGGAGAGATAGCTGGTGAACCAATTGATAGTGGCAGGGGATAGGTTAAGGTTAGATAGCTTAGTAAGGAGAAGGCTGTGAGATATGGTGTTGAAGGCTTTAGAAAGGTCGAGAAGGAGAGTGAATACAACAGAGCCGGAGTCTCGGGCAGTATTTACTGTTTCCAGGAAGGAAAGGAGGGCAGTCATGGTGCTGTGGCTGGGTCTGAAACCATGTTGTGTGGGGGTTAGTAAGTTATTGTGTAGGAGATAGGGAAGGAGTTGGAGATGGAGGCATTTTTCTAAGAGTTTTGATATAGGAGAAAGGATGGCGATGGGATGGTAGTTAGTGATATCATAGTTCTTGCCTCCTTTATGTAAGGGTATGATGAAAGCTCTTTTCCAGAGTGTGGGAATAAGACCTTCTTGGATAGAGCGATTTATTAGGATGCTGATGGGGAAGGCAATCGCATCAGCAGCAACATTAAGGAAGTATGAGGGTATGTTATCAGGTGCATTAGTACATGGTTTTAGCTTTTGCAGGAGCTTGTTTATGGTAGAAGTAGGGATGGGTTTTAGGGAAAAAGGTGTGAGTTGAGAGGTAGGAGATGGGGGTGGAGGAAGGAGGTGGGATGTAGGTGTAGATGGTGTGGTGTTAGTGTAGAAGGATGTGGTAAGTTTAGAGATAGAGTCTAAGAAGAAAGAGTTGAATTGGGTGGCGAGGTTGTTATCTGGAGCACTTGGGTCTGGGCTTGGGTTTTCTGCAGTACCAGGTTTTAGTAGTTTATTGATACCTTTCCAGAATTTTTGAGGGTTGGTTTTATGGTTGTTTTGAAGTATGGAGTAGTAGTTTTGACGATCTATTGTGATAAGCTTTTTGACTTTGTTGCGAAGAGTTTTGAATTCATTTAGGGTAGAGGAAGTTTTGTTTCTTTGGTAATATGCCCAGGCTTTGTCTCTCAGTCGCATGATAGTTAGTGTATTTTTTGTAAGCCAGGGGGCGGTATTGTTTCGAATTCGTTTGTTTTTTTATGGGGGCTAGACTATCCAGGAGTTGCAGGAAATTTGTATTGAAGTATGCAACAGCATTATCCAGGGGTAGAGTTTTTAGTGGGTACCAATTTGTTGATTTTAGGGAGTCTGGGAAGGTTACTGGGTCGAAGTTTTTTAGGTTTCGAGTGCTGATGTAATTATGTGTTGCTTGTAGTGGACATGGAAGACGTTTGGTGAATATGGGAAGATGGTCACTGAGGGAGTCAGGGAGAGTTCCACTGTCGGTGTAGTAGTGGGGGTGAGATACTAAAATCCAATCTAGGGTACTGCCAGTGGAGAAATCTTTAGAGGGTCTGGTAGTCTGGTTGATGAGCTGGGAGTATTTATAGAGGTTAATGTTTATGGGGTGTGTGGGGGAATTAATGCAGGACCAATTAATGTTTGTGTCACCCATGATAATAGTTTCATTACTGATATTGATAGAAAGCCAGGATAGGATGTCTTCTAAAACAGAGACATTGTCACCAGGGGGGATGTAAAGTGAAACTATGCAGATTTGTTTGTGTTTGTTTAATTGAAATAAAGCTAATGTTAATTCTGCGTTGGAGAAATTTGGAATGGGTTTGTTATAGGGAGTAATGGATAGGGTGGAAGAATAGATTAACGCTACCCCGCCACCCTTTTTATGGATTCTGTCTTTTCTGATTATTGAGTAGTTTGGAGGTAGAACTTCAGTATCTTTTATATGAGGTTTTAGCCAGGTTTCGGAAATAGCTAATATGTCGGGTTTGTTATGTAGAAGCCATGCTTGTAGGTTAGGGATTTTGTTTGCTATGCTTTGAGCGTTTAGAGAAGCAAGTAGGATGGATTTGGATATGGAGGAAGTGGTGATTGGGCCTGGGTTAGGGTGTATATCTCCAGATAGGAGTATGGTTGTAAGATGTTCAATTAAATTTCTAAGATGATTGGATTGCCTTGATTGAATGTTATAGGCTTTCAGATATTTGTGAATATTGGAGCTTGGGAAGGGACTAAAGAGTTTGTAAGAAGTGTTTAGTTTATAGTGAAAAAGTAGATGGGGGTTAGTGGGATAGAGTTCAGGTGCTATTGAGATAAAATACTTTAAGTTAGAAAAGGGGAGTGTGCTGGTAGAGTGAGTGGGTGGAAGATAATATGTGGTGTTGGGTTGGGTGAGATATGATTCTGTCCTTAAAAATTCTGTCCATAAAAATTAATTTTGAACATCACTTCTTCTTCAAATTATTTTTGTATGGTTCCATTGCTTATGCCTCATTTCTCATTTTTGTAAAACTTTTTTGTTATATATTCACATTTATGGCTTTATGGTAAACTTCCATAACTGAAATATCCACATTTTCTTTGGATTTTCTTACCTTGCTCCTCATAGCCTTTATTGGTTTTTTTTTTCAATCCAGACCTCATATCTTTTCTTTAAGCATGTTAAATTCTTCTCTCTGCATCTTCACTTATAATTATAGAAACTATTGCAAATGTTATCTGAGAAGCATAACCCTCTTTGCATAATGTTTATCCTTTTTTATGCTAGATTTCAAGGAACAAATCACTATATCTTCCATAAATAGTATTGAAATAGCTTCACTAATGGCTTATTATGTCTCAACTTGATGAGGACTCAGTTTATAAATTTTAACTCATCTGGAATGCAGCCTGATTAAAAAAAAAATAAAACTATGCACAAGTTATCAAATTTATTATGCTCAGAATATGGCTGGTTTTGTTTAACAATGAATTTTCTATTAATAAATTGAGATCAACGCCTAAATGTGTACATAAAATAAATAGGAACATTAAAACATCTTAGAAAGAAATATTAATGAAGGTTAGCATTTACTACATGCATACAAAGGGCATCTTCAAATGTGGGACATGCGAGCAATGTAAATTTATTATTGATGAACTATTTGTTTCAGTAAAAACCTACCCTGGGACAATACCGTGTAATGAATATTTAACTGAAATACAAAAAGTAGTGTATTTAGCAACCTGCATCTCTTGTCAGGCCTTCTATTTGACACAGCATAGGGGCAGCTATGATATAACATTTATGAGCATGATTATGGCATAAGAAAAAAAAAGAGGAACGAGTATCCAAATCTATTACAGGTGGGAAGTGGGAGAATAAATTACAGTACACAGAATTATTATGGCAACTCTACCTAAATGGTATGAAAGCATGTGGATTAATTTATCATAATTTGGTAGATAGGTGCTGAAATAGCAAACTGCAAATAATGACAATTTGATTTTTTGTTTTATTTGTGAACTTCCAAATTATGTCAATTTGAAATGTTTTTGTTTTTAATTTTTTTTTTTAATTCTAACTTATTTTATTGTGTTGTTTTGTTCATTTCTGAACATATATACTCACATAGCAGTAGTGTCTGTTTTTAGTGTATAATTTGACTATTTACTAACTTATTTTTTATATAGAAGTACATTGTAAGTTGTAAGTATAAACATACTTTAACAAGAAACACATAAGCATTCTGGTAGAATTATTTGGTTACTATCTGTCAACATGGTATAGCAAGAGAAAAAATCCTAAAGCCCAACCCCAAGGTCTTCATAAAAAATAGGAAATGTTATTATGAAACTACATTGAACAAGGTGTCCCAATATTTAGTAAATTGCAGATGGCATTTCTGACAGTACATTAGATACTTGTGGGCCAGTTAAGTATTTTATAGCCATTTGTGTGAACTATTTTCATGTCATTACAGCTCTTTCTTTCCAATTTAGGGTGATATAGATTTTAATTAGAGCAAATACAGTGATTAAAATATAATTTTGTAATATTGTTAAGGCTGAAGGAAGAATGTGCAGCATAGTAAATTCCCAGGAAAGGGTGTTCTTCTCATATCCCATTTTGTGTAGTTGAACCCTAAGCGAACATCATAACTTATAGGCACATTTGCAGCTCCATAAAATATGAAAGCTGTTGACTTTTTGGTTATTGCAGTACTGGCAGAATGGAAAAAAGGATGGGTCAAATTTATTAATCTTGGCTGGGGTGAGGTATGGATTGTTCAAAATCATTAGATGGGTGTAATATAGCTTTTTAAAGGGAATACATTTTGAAGTTGTTTGAATAGAGCAGGTAATTTGAATTGGGGAGATTGATGGATTAAGTTTAGTCCAGTAGTTGGAGAAGAGTGTTTCATTTTGATATCTAATGGCAGTGATAAGCTTGTACGTATTTGAAATCATTTGCTTTTTCATTAATAGAGAGGACCATAATGTATTAAATATATATTTATTTAATCAGAAACAGGATCAAGGTCAACCCACAATTTAGCACAAACCTCTCTAAGTTGTCTTAAGATAATGTTGTAACTTTTGGGGAGGTTTAATTCCAGCCTCATCTCTTTAAGTGACTGCTCCCAATATTGATAGATATTAAGTACAGTTTTCTCCATTAAGAGGGGTAATCATTTAGATTGTGCATTCTGTTATTGAGTTTAATGTTTTGGTTAAGATGGAGGGGTTGTAAAGTGTTGAAGACACTGGTTAGCTTGAATGTGTTGAAGAGTTTTTGTATAGTGATTATTTTGCTCTTTATAGAGGTATGCAATTTAATATTTCCCAAGTTTTGTTTATGAAGAAACAGAATACATCTAGGGTTAATATTATAGGTTTTAATATAGTTATATAATAGTTTCACCATAGTCAGAGCCCAGGTCTTATTGCTTGTGTTATATTAAGAGATTGTGACTAATCTACTGCTGTTAATTATATCATAGTAGAGTTTGAAGTCAGGAAGCCCAAGACCTTTCTGTTTAGGATAGACTAATTTTTGTACCAGATTCTGATTGACTTTGGTAACCAGATGGATTTTGATAAAGAAGAGTTGAGTGTTTTAAAAAATATATTGTAGACTACAAGGTCAGAAGCATTGAAGACATGCAAGAATCTTGGAAGAATGCTCATTTTGATAATGGCCACTTTTGATAGAAGGGAGAGCTGAAGTTTATTCCATCTAAGAAGATCTTTTTGTATAGTGGACCAGAATTTCACAATATTGTTTTGATAAGACATTTTAATATATTGATAAAAATAGATTCCTAAGTATTTCAAGGAGTGGTTTAACTTAATTTCCATTGGAAAAGTAAAAATACTTAACTGGTGTGCATGACTGATGGGAAAGATTGACAATTTTTTCCAGGATAAGCTTATAGTTGGCAAATCTAGAGAAAGAATCAATAGATGACAGAATTTTCTTGTGATGTAAGGAAGGTAGTATTAAGTATATGGTTAAGTCATCAGCAAATGCAGACATAGTAATCTTGCTGTTATAAAGGACAGGGATGTGGTGGAAAGTTTTCTGTGATACAAGTAAAAGCAGAGGTTCAATGTATAATTTAAATAAATAATGAGACATTGGGCAGCTTTGTCTAGTTCCATTTTTGATATCAACCCTTGAGAAGCCCATCCTATTAATCTGTAAAAATGTGTGAGCAGTAGAGTATAGAATTTCAATGAGTTGGATAAAACTTGGAGGTATACCAAAGTGGGACATAGTCGAAAGTAGGAAATTTAAATTTTACCTACTGAAAGCTTTAGAAGCATCAACTGAGAGGGCATATATATTGGATTTCTACTTTGGCTAGAAAGGGTCATCAGGGCATCAAGAGTGAACATATAATCACAGGTACGTCTGTGTTGAATGAATCCAGATTGGTTGGGTGACACAAGATAGGGAATGATTGGTTTTAATCTATTGGCCATAATTGTAGCCAGGATTTTTCTGTCATAGTTAATTAAAGATAGGGGTCTGTATCTCCATGGGTTTTTAGGGTCAGCATTTTTGGAGAATAAATATAGTTTTAGAAGTGTTTAGATGTGGGTCTGTAATTTCATTATCCTTAATATACTTAAAAAGATGTAGTAAGATCAGTCCTTCTCTAGTCCCAGCATTTTTTTCTTATCTCCTGCACTAATATATCCTATCTGCTGCCAAACTCCTTCTTAGATCTACCTCTATTTGTCAACCCTCCCACCTCTCCTAGACAACTACTACCTTTTACTTACCCATCACTAACATTCAACCTACTTATAGTTTATACTCCATGTATTCCTTGTATTTGTCTAATGTCTTATGGATGTTGTTCAAACCAACACTCCATTGTTGTAAATACTGTACCTACTCACTTGTAATAATGATCATTATGCATCTGTTTGATCATTTTGTATAATTTTTGAGCAGCTTTATTTTGTGTAAATATTGTAAACTGTCTTTAGAATCTGCTGTGTTTGCTTAATGTATAACTTGGAGCTTTTCTCCCTGGGCCTTCATCGAAAATGGGTTTTCTCTTGTTGAGTGATGAGAGAGGATAAAGAGTCTTGTTGAGCTTGAGAAAATTTTAGAAAATTAATTTGCTCTCAGAATTTATTCAACTCCTGGTCTTCCAGATAGTCACTTGTTTCTTACATTGCTTATATTCCTTAAAATTCTCAATGTTTTAGTTGTCTCACTTTTATCATTGCCATCTTTCATATTAAAAAAAGAAACACACATCATGTTATATCTCTGCTTCTTACTCAATGCATCAGTGTCTCACTAGCTTATCTCATGCACCCCATCTGCCCTTCCTGGATACACCTATAGCGCCTATGTTTTAACACTGGATGAATCTCCTCCCTGGGAAGGCCCCCAACTACTTGACAAGTCAGTCTTATGGCATATTTCACAACAGCCAGGGACCCAGGACTCAATGCGGATCAGAAGAAAAGGATGCTGGAAGACTTTGTATAGTGTCAGTTGATCAGTATTCCAACCCCAGGAGGAGTGCATACAATGATACCAGCAAACCTGGTGCACACATTAAGAAAAGGACATCATGGCAGTTTCCCTAAATCTCCTGTTGGCCTTTGAGACTCTTGGTCTGCAACAGAAGCTACACAAGCAATAATCTTTTCCCCCCAGTCTCCCTCTGGGATAAGAAAGTTTGCCATTTCCTTCCAGATATCTATTAATTAGCTTCTGTACTTATCTGAACCTGGGTGAGCAGTGGTGTAGTTGGTCATCTTGCCTTTTTGTCAAGCTAGCAAAGGATTTATACTGTTGAACCTATAAGGTGAATTTCATAAACATTGACCCTGACTCCTCTCCTTTAGTATTGTTTTGTATGGCATACTATGTATAAAATATAAATCATGATCTATAAGTATTTCGGTTTTCTTTTTCACAGAAAGGTATCTTGTAAGCTTTTATAAATATGGCAGATTTTCTGAAGATCTGTGTTCCAAAACTTCCTGTCAGGTAAAAACTAAACAATATCTTCCTTGGGTTCGATGCATATATTTCTGAAAAAGAAAGTCAAGTTTACATTTCTTTCAATGTCCTTTTCGCAAATATAGGTTTGAGAAGATTTAGGCAATTTATTGCAATTCAAAAAATAGAATTTCATAACCCAGTGGTTATGTCATCAAACCAAAGTTCATCTTATTGCATAATTATTGGATAAACATTGGCTCTGCAAGCTTCTGTCAGTGAGTAGTAGACATAGTAGTAGTAGTAGTAGTAGACTAGACTATGATAGGTAGCATCCAGCTTGAATAGAGCTACAGGTGTGCTCAGTACATCTTCTACAACTCTGAGCCAGTGGAGCAACAGTAACAATTAACTGTCGGGTGAAATATCATTCCTGCTATATATTGCAATCATGCAACGTTCATGAGTTGGTTACTGATGTCATCTGTATCAGCCATAGTTTGTAAACTTCATCAAAGACCCCGTAGTTTTTAGCTGTCCATTGTTTGCCTGAGCTTTTTTCTTTAGCTCTATTCTTCTGTAATATAACCCACTATTGCATACACTGAAAATCAGTCATCACATCCATCTGCAACAGTGTCTTTGTCATCAGTTCAGCATTTTCAGAAACCCCAACAATTAATTTTGTGATACATTTGTCAACATTTATATTTTCCTCACTTGCCTTCATGCTTTACACCTTCAGTTCCTTACCACATTTCATCTCTGAAGTTCACCCAACAATATTACCAAGCAAATAGTAAGGGATTTTTCCTGCTGTCTTGGAAAGAAGAAAAAAGTCAGTCCAAACACCACATCAAATATCCCCTGAAAATAGATGATATTCATAATGGATCTGCCGTAAATCATTAAATAGTAAATAAATTAATGAAACATCCTTATTTTTCTGTTGTATGAGAAATTTATCAAGATTTTTTTTCTGAGACCATCTGAGTTTTATAGTTGTTGTTCTATCATCTATATTTTCAGCAAGACCAGCAGTATTATGTTAAGGCCTATATTTCAAATATTTTTAAGATTCCATGTTCTAACACTTAGTAAAAAAAACTGCAATAACAATCTTTCTGTTAATCACAGGCTGTCAAATCCATTATAAAATAAATGATCTAAGACTCTGGTCTGCATGCCTATTACAGTCTTGCAATTTCAGAGTTACATCTTATAATATTTATTAGTGTTTTTTCCATTACCCCTCAACTGTCCCTAACTATGCAGAACATCCCTGATTTTGACTAATATTTTTAAAATTGTTGATTTTCTGGTAAATGTCTGAGGATTACAATCAGTCAGCAATGCCAGGCACTAGAACTTAACACTGTACATGTTAAGAAAATGCAAATTGGTGCAATACCTGTTGCTCTAACAATGTTTTAAGTAAACAGAGTAAATCGTCCTCCTTCATTTTGGCTTTGGGCTGAATTCTTGAGCAAAGAAGTTGAAAGGTATTGTTTTGCCTCAGAAAGTTTTACCTCATTCCCATCACTAACCTATTTATAATATGTGACACTTTATATACTGTGCTAATATAACAAATTCTACAGATGTTGCATTATCACCAAACCATTGAAATTACCTTTATGTGCCTTCATAATGTACAATGTCTCACAATTTATGATTGATTGATTTGCATTTCTCTATTGAGAAGGCCCAACAGGATGAGAAACATCTTTTCAGCAGAGCCCCAGGGAAAAAAATCTAAAGTGCCTAATAAAGTAAACATTTAAAAGAAATAACACATCAAATGTTTAATAACTACAATATCACCATAGTCAAAAAAGTAAAATGCTTACATGTATAGGAGTTGAAGTAGCTATAATCATACTGATTGAAAAAAATCATTTTACAATAATAGTATCAGAGGCAAATAAGTTTCTATGTATTCTTATTTATCCCAGGTATTAAAAAATAGAATGAGAATGAAAAGAGAAATGACAGTTAAAGAGAAGAAAAGGTTGACATTTAAAAATGAAAAGTACAATGTGAATAATTCTGAGTGGATAGAGGTAATATAATTGTGCCAAAGATGTATGTGAGTGGGACAGAAAAAGATGAAAACAAAGTACAGAGATATGAAAAAAAAGATACATTGAATATGAAGAAACTGAATATGAAGAAGAATATGTCTAGAAGTAGGAGACAAGTAGGAGAGGAAGACAGAAGAGGACACGGAAAGGCAGTATGTGATAGAGGGAGAGGAAGAATAAAAACAGTCCCCGGGATTCATGAAGCTCGGCGCAAGGCCGGCGTAAGGCCTGCGCCGGCGGTGCATGGAATATCCGGCGCAGTAGCGCCATATACATATTAATGAGAGTGCACCGGAATCACAGACACGCGTAGTGAAATGCGTGGCGAGCCCAGGTAGGATGCGTCTGGAGGCGTGTCTAAGCCGGCATGAGGTGAGCAACCTAATGTGCTGACAGCCACGGTCCGCCCACAATAGTAATGGCAGCAGCCAGGTCCCGTGCAGAATGAAACGCACGTACAGTACGCAACATAGTCCCCGTTCCAAATTAACGGAGAAGCAAATAGAAGCCACCAAGGCATAAGTGTACCCGTTCAAGGAACAAAGGATACGCATAAGACCGCCTCCGTCCCGCAATGCACTGTCAGTGTTTACACTCAGAGAAGGTGTACAGCCGCATGTCAGCGCCGCACCGACATAGGAGCAGCGACTAAGGTCACCACCTGTCCCACGTTGTTTGGGGCAGTCTCTCCATGGACAGTTGTGTCCCGAAAAAACGTATTAGAAATGGCTGATGTGCTACGATTGTAGGACACAATGATATCCCGTATGTAATGTAATGGTAGCATGAATTGGTTATTTCTGTAACAGAAATACCGAAATGACACAATAAACAGAATAAGCAAGGAAATTGCCACAATAATAAGCAAATTATTTAGGCAAACAAGTGAATGTCTATGCTATATAGTGACCGTTTGTATGTGTCGGCCTGTAAAGGCAGATGTGAGTCCCGGAAATATCCCAGATCGGAAAATGGAAAAGGTGGAAACCCCAGCAGCGACATGGGAACAATGACCTGGCCTGATGTAGATGTGAATCCCTGCACCAACAGGTGGGCAATGTAGAAGACCCACACAACCACGATAGCTTAGCGTGTGTGTGGAATGAATGGTGACAAGTCAACACTGTCCCTGATTCCTGGTAATCACCCTGTGCTGAGTGGACAGCCACCTATATGCTGGACAGGGGTGACCTAGTACTTCTCCACAGGTATGATGTTGCATGACGTTGCATTTAGCTGTGGGACATGTCCCTGACAGCAGATATGCATACCTGGGAGGCCCCTTGAAGGATATCTGTGTCAGATGTCTGTCCCACTATGGCACCTGTTTTGCAGTTATCTACAAACACTGTTGCCCATAGCACCCCTGTGTGTGCCTGTACCGTGAAGATGTAGGTGTATGACAGGAGTGCACACATGGAAGGGCCCCATGGGACACCACTTCTGACAGGCAGTAGGTCTGATATGCTGCCAGCAACTATGACCGTGTGGGTTGTGTCACATAGACAGTTTACAACACATTCTGTGATGTGCGTGTTCACATCCCAGCCAATGGGTTTATCAGCGATACCTGAGGGGTAATGTGATGAAGGGCTTTGCCAGGTCGAGGTAGGCTGTATGGACGCAACACCCCATCAGTGGCATGGCGACTGTCCTGAAAATGTCAACCATGCTTTAAAGGCATGAACCGCCCTGAACAAGACAAACCGTGTGTGAGGCAAAGTAAGTATGTCCCCTATGCAGTCATGTACGAGCCACAGTATGATCCCTCCCATGTCTTTGCAGATAGGTCTCCTCAGGGTAATGGGACAGTAATAACCAGCCTCAGTGGAGGTATTGGCCTCCTGGCGTGGGACTACAGTTGCCATGTGACACAACCTGGGTACCCTACCTGAGGTGAGGCTACAAAGAAATAGCTGTCCTAACTGTGGGTCCAATTCATAACCCAGATAGTGGAGTACACAGCGGGGTCACCAGCTGGTCTCATCGATGCTATTTTCACTACCCTGGAGAGCATGTCCCACCTGTGTGTCACAGAACATTTGGTGACCACAAACCAGTGGTACACACATCTCCTCATGTGTGGGGGAGGGTGTGGAGATGTCCTCACTGGACTTGTCAGCCTGTATGTTGGCAATGTGTGTATGTTGAGTAAACCCCACCTCTATGTGAACCCAGTCAGAGCATATGTGGGACTGAGCTCCCAGGTGTCCAGCATAGCAACTGAAGGTGGTATGATTGTTAGCCAGGTCCATGTAGGTATATCTGTGGAATGTGCCCTGGACTATTTCATGACAGTGTGTAGGTCTACACATATGATGACCAAGGGTGTCACACCTCACAAGGTGTCTGCTCCACCTTGTAGTAGCCACCTCCTCGTGTTGTACATTTTGTGTATGGCTGGGGTACACCACACTGGATGCATGGCATTGGTACAGTGAACCACAGTTGGGTAAGTGAATGACTGGCTCATGCAGTCCTGTAGGTACTGGTAGATGGCAAATGTGATTGATGCAGTGGCTGCCGTACCATCGACCACTGGCTCAGGGTCATTAAAGGAGACCACAGTACTGCGCAGTATTGTGTAGTCTGCCTCTGAGCAAGCAATGTGTATGGTAACTGGCAACACTCACAGCAACGGATGCCAAAAGCAGAAGCCAATGTCCAAATAACATAGATCAACTTCTGCATGACAATATGTGTTATCATACATGTATTGACATGTGTCTGCCAATTACATTTGGAAATGGCGGTAAGACTGGCCTAAAGTTCCCATGATGTACACAGTCTGGGGTGTTGTTCCGACAATAAAGTGGCAATACCTCCCAATCGTGACCTCTGGGTATGGTATGAAAGTGGTTGTTAACTTGCAACATTGGATGTATAGCATTGGTTTCTGGTGTCGGAAGACATGGTTCCTGTAGCACAACACAGTATGGGTAGTCAAGCACACATACGATTGCTGAACACACAGCATCAGTGAAACCCACTGCTCACAAGGACACAGTCCGACAAGCTCTACACTTTACATATGCACAGTGGTGTCCATTGTAGGACCCACAAATTGTGGAAAGAATCGAATTATGTCTTATTTCAATGCGTACCTGAAATCATTGTCGTCACAGGTACACATATGCACATAGCGTGTTTAATGTTGCTGATAGCTGTCCATGTAATGCAGCACAGATGCACAGAAATACCCAGGGTACTGGGTCCATAGAACTGCGTCCACATCACAGTTACGCACACATTTCTGATGTGTAATGGGTACTGTAAATTGTTGCAGTCAAGGGATTCTCGGTATGTAGGCGCTCTGCTCGGTCTTGCCTCGACGGCAGTCCCTTCTCCGCCCGTGGGAGGATGTGTCGTAGCACCTGCCTTACTCTCCGCTAATAATGCAAACCATACTCCGGAGAATGCTAAATGGAGGTGTTGAATGTGTACAGCCCTATACTAGTGTCCAGTAGGCAATTGTCATGGATGGACACCCGTATGGCCAGGATGGCACCCACAACTGCAAACCGGGTAAATGACATAGCCGTGGTAAGACATAACACAGGAAATACACGGAGGGACTACAGTTGACATTCCACATACAAAGCGGGACCCTCGTGCCAACACCGGCGTACACAGCACTCAGTCTGCCAGCAACAGACTGAGGAGCACCCGCTACCGTAAAGCGGAACAGATGTGCGACCTGTGGAACACATAGTAATGGCACACACACAACGTCAAGTAGGATATGTAAGCTATGGCATTCCCACCTATGAAGACAACATGGTTAAATGAATGCATAGGTAAGCAACATGTTCCGGTGGTGTTATATTGGAAATACAGTGGCGGATATGTCCCATTGGGATGTCTGCGGTTAATATGAAGCAGTTGCTAACCAGCATCTTTGGATGTATGTCATTTGTCCACAGTAGTAGATCACCTGGTTATGTAGCACCATGTGGAATGGGTAGTCAACAGACATCGCGATTGCTGAACACACAGTATCAGTGAAACCCACTGCTCACAAGGACACAGTCCGACAAGCTCCACACTTTACATATTGACAGTGTTGTCCATTGTAGGACCCAAAAATTGTCTAAAGACAGGAATGCCTTCTTTCAACACTTAAGTGAACTCATTGTCGTCACAGGTACACATATGCACATAGCGTGTTTAATGTTGCTGATAGCTGTCCATGTAATGCAGCACAGATGCACAGAAATACCCAGGGTACCGGGTCCATAGAACTGCGTCCACATCACAGTCCCGCACACATGGCGGATGTGTAATGGGTACTGTCAGTTGTTGCAGTCAAGGGATTCTGGGTATGTAGACTCTGTGCTCGGTGTTGTTTCGCAGGCAATCCCTTCTCCGCCCGTGGGAGGGATGTGTCGTAGCACGTGCCTTACTCTCCGCTAATAATGCAAACCATACTCCGGAGAATGCTAAATGGAGGTGTTGCATGTGTACAGCCCTATACTAGTGTCCAGTAGGCAATTGTCATGGATGGACACCCGTATGGCCAGGATGGCACCCACAACTGCAAACCGGGTAAATGACATAGCCGTGGTAAGGCATAACACAGGAAATACACATAGGGACTACAGTTGACATTCCACATACAAAGCGGACCCTCGTGCCAACACCGGCGTACACAGCACTCAGTCTGCCAGCAACAGACTGAGGAGCACCACTACCGTACAAGCGGAACAGATGTGCGACCTGTGGAACACATACTAATGGCACACACACAGCGTCACGTAGGATGTGTAAACTATGGCATTCCACCTACGAAGACAACATGGTTGAATGAATACATAGGTAATCAACATGTTCGGTGGTGTTATATTGGAAATACAGTGGCGGATATGTCCCATTGGTGCGTCTGCGGTTTATATGGAGCATTTGCTAACCAGCATCTTTGGATGTATGTCATTTGTCCACAGTACTAAATCACCTGGTTATGTAGCACCATGTGGAATGGGTAGTCAAACAGACATCGCGATTCCTGAACACACAGTATCAGTGAAACCCACTGCTCACAAGGACACAGTCCGACAAGCTCTACACTTTACATATGCACAGTGGTGTCCATTGTAGGACCCAAAAATTGTGGAAAGAATCGAATAATTTCTTATTTCAACGCGTACCTGAACTCATTGTCGTCACAGGTACACATATGCACCCATAGCGTGTTTAATGTTGCTGATCGCTGTCCATGTAATGCAGCACAGATGCACAGAAATACCCAGGGTACGGGGTCCATAGGACTGCATCCACATCACAGTTCCGCACACATGGCGGGTGTGTAATGGGCACTGCCAATTGTTGCAGTCAAGGGATTCTGGGTATGTAGACTCTGTGCTCGGTGTTGTTCGCAGGCAATCCTTCCTCCGCCCTGTGGGAGGGATGTGTCTTGTAGCACCTGCCTTACTCTCCGCTAATAATGCAAACCATACTCCGGAGAATGCTAAATGTAGGTGTGGAATGTGTACAGCCCTATACTAGTGTCCAGTAGGCAATTGTCATGGATGGACACCCGTATGGCCAGGATGGCACCCACAACTGCAAACCCGGGTAAATGACATAGCCGCGGTAAGGCATAACACAGGAAATACACATAGGGACTACAGTTGACATTCCACATACAAAGCTGGACTGTCGTGCCAACACCGGCGTACACAGCACTCAGTCTGCCAGCAACAGACTGAGGAGCACCCGCTACCGTACAGCGGAACAGATGTGCGACCTGTGGAACACATACTAATGGCACACACACAACGTCAAGTAGGATATGTAAACTATGGCATTCCCACCTATGAAGACAACATGGTTAAATGAATGCATAGGTAAGCAACATGTTCGGTGGTGTTATATTGGAAATATAGTGGCGGATATGTCCCATTGGGATGTCTGAGGTTTATATGAAGCAGTTGGTAACCAGCATCTTTGGATGTATGTCATTTGTTCACAGTACTAAATCAGCTGGTTATGTAGCACCATGTGGAATGGGTAGTCAAACAGACAGCGCGATTGGGGAACATACACCAGCAGTGAAAAGCACTGGGCAGGTGGACACAGTCCAGCAACATCTAACTTGACATATGCACATCGGTGTCCATTGTAGGACCCAAAATTCTGTTCAGAGCATGCCTGCTAGCTTCCTGCTTTACTCATGTGACCTAATTGTCGTCACCACGTCACAGGTACACATAGCCTCACTTGCGTGTTCAATGTTGATGATAGCTGTCCATGAACTGCAGCACACATGCACAGAAATACCCAGGGTATCGGGTCCATTCAGCTGCGTCCACATCACACTGCAGCACACATGAAGGATGTGTAATGGGTACTGTCCACTGTTGCAGTCAAGGGAGTCTGGGTATGTAGAATCTGGCCTCGGTGTTATTAAGCAGGCTATCCTTTGTCCGCCCGTGGGAGGGCGTGTCGTAACACATCGTCACTCTCCGCTAATAATGCACACCATACTCCGGGAATGCAAAATGCAGGTGTGAAATGTGTACAGCCCTATACCAGTGTATAGTAGGCAATTCACATGGATGGACAAGCGTATGACTAAGATGGCACACATAACTGCAAACCGGTGGAATTACACTGCCGTAGTAAGGCATTACACAAGTCATACACATAGGGACTACAGTTGACATTCCCCATACAACAAACACAGACAACCAGCCGATGAAGTCCAAAGCAAAGACGAGGTACTGTAGGGACCGTCAGTGACCAACCAGAGCACACCAAGAATTAAAGGCAGTCACCATAGTCTATTGGAGCCCGCCGTCTGCTTCATAAGCAGACTTATTCAGACTACATACAATGCAGTCCAACCTACTACATTTACAAGCATTAATTGGTGGGTACATTAGATGTGCTAGGTACTAATTACATGCCTTAAAGGCAGACAAGCGAACAAACCTTACTTGGGTTACACATCCCACACAGTGAGGACATCAGACATTGCTTGAAAGGTACAGTCTTCATCGGAAAATAGAAATATATGTACATATATGAAACATGAACCAACATAAAATGTTTTCCAAATGTCTGACTGTGTAAGATACATATATATGTCCTACGGATTGTGCCAATATATTAACAGAACTGCAGACACCTAGTAATATAAATGAACCATAATATATACACATAAACCGTATGATTATGACTACTGTAAAATAGACCAGCGAAATGTAAAGATTCACAATGTGCTAATGTAACATTCATTTAGAAGGTTACTTAAATAAATCAATTCAGACATCCATGTGTAAATACTAACACAAGGCCAGCGAGGTGCTTGCCCTCACATGTACTGGGATGTCGTTCCACAGCATAGTGAGTGTCTGGGTGATGAATCCGTCCCAACAACACGTTCGATTAATGACAGTGTCAAGGTGTCGTCAGCTGCCCTTGTGGTTCTGAGGATCTAACTTATTTCGTGAAGCATAGTCATCAGATCTGGGTTCGACTTAGCCGTGCATGCCAGGCACGGGTCACCTCTGGGCAAGTGGTATGCAACTGTATACAGCTGGAATTCTTTCAGTCGGTCAGTATAACACATATACCTGAGACCCTGCATCCGTTTGTCGAAGAACTGTTGGTGCCTTTCCAGCTGCTGCAGGTGTTGGGTCAGATACATTCTGAGCGGGGCATTGTACCCAATCATAGGTCTATTGGTGATGAGTACAAGGGGACAATGACCTCCGCTGATCTAGATGTGAATCCCTTCATGATGATGTGGGCAATGTGGAAGGTCTACCTAACTATGTTAGCAACATGTGTGTCTAACGAACGGTTAACAACAACACGTGTCCCCAGATCACTGGTAACCCCCTCCGTGCTCAGTGGATTGCCACCTATATGGTAGCTCGGGGTAACCTTGTTCTTCGAAGGGTATGCCTATGCATTTCCTGGCATTTAGCTGTAGGACATGTCTCTGGTACCACTTATCCACATCTGTGAGGCACTCCTGAAGGATATCTGTGTCAGATGTGTGTCTGACTTTGGCATCCGGTTTGCAGTCGTCTGCAAACATTGTCACCCATAACCCCCTGTGTATGCGTGTACATTGGAAACGTAGATGCTGGAAATAGTGGACCCAGGACTGAGCCCCATGGGACACCACCTGTGACTGGCTGTGAGTATGACATGGCGCCAGCAACTATGGCCATGTGTGTTCTGTGACTTAGCCCGTTTGCAACCCATATGGCGATGTATGGATTTACATTCAAGATGACGGGTTTATCAAGTATACCGAGGGGGTATTGTGTCGAAGGCCTCTGCGGGTTGAGGTAGGCTGTATGGACTGCTTTACCCTCAGCAATGGCCTTGGTGACTGATTCTACAAAGTGAAACACGTGTAAAGGGCATGATCTGACTATGACCAAGCTAAACTGGGTTGTATCCAAAGTATCACGGGTCCCCTATGTCTTTATCTATGTGTCCCATTATGATCCATCTCCATGGCTTTGCAGATAAGGCTTGTCAAACTAATGGTATGGTAATAACCAGGGTCAGTGGAGGCACCATCTATGTGGAGTGTGACTACAGTCGCCCTGTGCTACTACTCAGCTACGTATCCTGAGGTGAGGCTAGGATTAAACAGCTGTCCTAAGTGTGGGTTAAATTCCCCATAGAGTTCCTGGAGTACACAGCTGGGACACCATGTGGACCCATGGATGCTGTGTTGACTGCCTTGGGGCTGGATGTGGGTAATGCTGGACATACCCACGGCAGACGTGGCACGTTACCGAGTCCGATGCCCAAGGGACCACACACATAGCCGGCCTTAGGCATAGGCCAAGTAGGTAGCCGTCTAGGGTGTTGCTCTACTCGGGGCACCTTTCCAGACTCTATTTGGTGTAGGTAGACCAGGAGAGTAGCGGGTGATGTATCGCGGGCAACTTCTGCCTAGGTCACCACTTACCCTAAGGGCACTCTTCCCGTGGGTAATACAGCAGTACCCACACCCAGGCGGGTCATCGCTAGGGTCATTGCTAGTATGGCACATCATCTATGTAAGGAAGGAAACCATATATCCCCAGACATAATGGCACAGCATAATGCCTGTTCGCGGGCGAAAGGGAGACATACCTCACCCGCGGCGGTGCGGGCGTACTCGCGAGATGTCCGTTAACAATGCCGACAATGTGTCGCTTTGTGAAACAAACTCCACAGAGACATTCAATAATAGACAACGACGGACAACCCGATGTCCTCGTGTCTGAGCTGTTCAACCTGTTACGCCATGTTCAATGTGTGTAGCACAGCGGAACCGGGCCAAACAAAGCAGCGGACATGTCTGTGGCTCAGTGAAAGTCGTCACGCAATGTTAAACCCTTGTAATATTGCGACACAGGCCATACATCACGGAGGGTTAGTAATGGAAATTGGTTAGATTCGATCAGACCGTGTGCAATTAGTATACTTGAGATCTACAGCGGATACACCGGCCAATCGGCGCACAGTTCACGACTAATTGGGGGCGTGACATGGTACCATGGACACGGACAAAACGTGCCCATGTGACTCATCTAACATTCGTACAGGGTCAGGGCAGTCCCGTACAGTGGGCGGCCAAGACCAAACCCAAAGCACCACAGCAACACCCTGACAATCGAAGGCCTGTATGCATATGGGATATAAGCAGCTGTCATCTGAACAGCCCTGTGGTGACGACATATGCATCCTGGGCCATGGCGAGGGAATTAGGAATGTTCAACATGCAGTACCGCACCTTTCCGAGCAGGAGAATGTATGCCGGAGATGTGCGTGTGTGCGGGCGGGGGTGATATGTAAATGTACATAGGTACCAAGGGTATGCATATTAATGACAGCGAACAGCTAGCGTGCACTGGTCACAGTAGCGTCAAGCGTGACTGCAGTCACGTTGGAATTATGACTATAGAACATATAGATGTGCGTGTGCGTAAAGCGTCCATGCTGCAAAGACTGTTACATATATAAAGCTGTAAGTGCTTTCTGCACCGTCCGTCAACGGATCAGACATATGTTGCGGAATAGTCACAAGTAGCATAAAACACGTAACCACACAGACACTGTAAACATATATAAGCGGACTACGGATATGCGTATGCGGCGTGCGTAACCCACAATCCGGACATGCGGTATGCGTGTGCGTGTGTGATCCAGTGGAACCAGGGAAGGTTACGGATGTCTCCTCCACACGTTTACATTCATAATTGTCAAATATATGCTTAAATAGTACTTATTGATTCCATGCTTTGTTATCGTAATGCTACTATTATACACATCGATATACAATAACCTGATCAACACACTACATTCTAAGGTGCACTCTCAGCAATTATCAACTATGTGTCCGGATACTGATTGTATTTACCAATATTGTATATATATTAACACATTGTTGCCGTATTATTGTTTCCATGAAGTAAGGCATGCAACACTGATATGTATATGTCACGTTATAATCAAGACTTGGAGCACTGTCCACCTAACTATGAGCAGGTTTATTGATTATTTCGCTTTAAACCGACTCTGAAGGAAGTGTATTAGGGGCGGCTATGTCATGAAATCCATTACTCCGCGGTGCCCCATGTTAGTAGTTGAGAGAGCTCAGTATCCTTTCACTGTGGAGTCTATCGTATTTGACAGTGTCTGTTTCTGCCGATATATGTTCCATAATGTCGTTTATGAAGATGGGCAGGACGCTTAAGGTTTGCTGTATTTCCGCATACTGGCGCGTGGATATAGATAGGCCATGTCATACAAACGATGGGTAGTCAAGCAGACATCCACGACTGGGGAACATACAGCGGCAGTCAATACCACTGGCCAGATGGGGACAGTCAAACACGTTCTACACTTTACAAATGCACATCGGTGTCCATTGTAGGACTCCAAAAATTACGATGTCTGCTCCGTTATCCACTGGGATCAGCCAATCAAAGTACTAACCGTGACTACGGCACAGCTAGACATATGCACCACCAGCGTGTTTAAGGTTGATGATACCTGCCCATGACATGCAGGACATATGAACAGAGGTCCCCAGACTGCCGTGTCCATACATGTGCGTCCATATCCCAGTTCCGCACACATGAAGGATGTGTCATGCGTACCGTGGGGGGTTGCAGCCATGGTATCCTGGGTATGCAAAATGGGGCTCGGTGTTGTTTGGCAGATAATCCGTTGTCCCACCCCGTGGGAGGGCTGCGGGTACAGGACGTGCCTTAGTCCCCAGTAAGGATGCAAAGCATCCATAGGGTAATGCTAAAGGCATGTGTGAAATGTGTTCAGCCCTACATCAGTGTCCAGTAGGCATTTCCCAAGGATGGACAAACGTACGGACAAGATGGCACCCATAATAGCAAACCTGGTGGAATCACACAGCCGTAGTAGGGCATGACACAGGACATAAAGATGGAAACAGCAGTAGATACAGTAGACATCCATCCTGCCATGCGAATCCCAGCGTACACAGCAGCGAAGGTGCTATCAAGTATGTGGGGATCACCCGCTTCCACTCTGCGGAACATACCTGCGACCTGTGGAACACATATTAATGGCACACCAACAACGTCAACTAGGAAGGTCATACTATCGCTAAAATATGGCGTTCACACACATAACCGACATACTGTCATGAATAAATAGGTTCTACATGTACCGGCTGTGTTATACTGACAATACAGTGGCGGATAGTTCACAATGGTACCTGTGAGGATTATCTAAAGCAGTTGCCAACCTGCAGGACTACAGTAACACCCTATGGGTAAATTGTGGAAGGACACGGGTTACGTAGCACTACATAATATGGGTAGGCGGACAGACATCCGGGAATGGGGAACATCACGGTGACAGACAAACCCACTGGCAGAATGGACACAGTCCAACATGTCCTAAACTTTACATATGCACATCGGTGTCCATTGCAGGACCCAAAAATTACTCCTTAAGTGAGTGTGAGCAACATAGTGTGAACCGGAAGAGGTGACAGCCGTGACTACGGCACAGGTAGATATATGCACCACAAGTGTCTTCAAGGGTGATGACAGCCGTCCATGAAATGCAGGACATATGAATAGGACTCCCCAGGCTGCTGCATCCATACCGCGTCGTTCACATCCCATTTCCGCACACATGAAGGGTGTGCAAGGGGTACTGTCGAGGGTTGCAGACATGGGATCGTGGGTATGCAAATATGGGTGTCGGTGTGGATTGGCAGATGATTCATCGTCCCGTCCCGTGTGCGGGGCGTGGCCATGGCATATCGTTACTCCGCAATACTAATACCGATCATCCACGGAAATGGAGAATGCAGCTGTGAAATGTTGACAGCCCGATACTAGTGTCCAGTAGGCAGTTCCATGGATGGACAAGCGTCACGGCCAAGATGGCACCCATAGCTGCAAACCTGGGGAATCCACAGCTGTTGCAAGGCATAACCCAGGGAATACAGATCACGATTGTACAGTACACACTCCCCATTCAAAGAAAGACCGCTGGGCAGATACCGGCGTACACAACACTCCATGTGCCAGCACATCTATGGGGATCCTGCGCTTCCATACAGTGGAACAGATGGGTCACCTGTGTAAAGATACCAATGGCACAATCTCCACGTCTGCTGGGAATGACATAGGATGGTCAAACTATGGCGTTGACACCAAAGAAAGACATCCTTCGGTGAATTAATAGGATTGATGTCAATACACCATGGCAAACACCCAATGAACAGGGAAGACTTGCTGGCACCCTATGGCCACAAACCATGTCACACATAGGTAGATGGAACAGTCAACATAAACATTTCGTCCACGACAGGTGCATATGGTATCCAAAGGTACTTCATAGACATGTATGCGCTATCACCCGTTGGCCCGTGAGACTTACACATAACATGGAAGTATCCAGGCTTTAAATGTCCACCCTTACACTTCCATTTGTCACTTTCTATGCGAGCAATGGAGATGTAGCCACAGCATAGAAAGCAGAGGCGTACTGCTAACGAAACACACACATGTCAACATCACAGGAAGCATACTATGAACAGACGTATTACATGATATTGTACTATGAAACACAAACAAACCGGCAACCTGCAGCAAGAATAGTCCCCGTAGTTCGACACAACACAAGTCTTCGTAACATTTGAACAGTTCATTAAAACATGCAGCGTTTTCGTTGTTTCCTAGCGATGTGCAGGAAATATGCTATGTCTAAGAATGTTCACAATCAACAATGTGAGTCTTAACATGATTTTAAATATCACACTGTTGATTGTGAACACTTTAACAATTTGCTTATTCAGTTGTATTGTCGAAAGCAGCGGAAACACACACACACACGGAAGGGGCGGAGATGAACCTCGCCTATTTACATGAACTCAGTACAGTATGAATCATTTACACAGCGCTACCGAGTTAACTGGCGTGGCGCTGTCAGAGGCATACATGTAGGCTGCTGGCGCCACCCGCAAGACAATATTTGGAAATAGCCAAGGCATGTGTTGCGGGCGTCTAAAAGCATAATCAGTCGCAGAGGCAGCTGGAAACACACACACACAGAGACACACACACACGGAAGGGGCGGGGGCGAACCTCGACTATCTACATGAACACACGACTGTATGAAGCATTTACAGAGCAGCTACCGAGTTTGCTAAACAGGCGCTGTCACAGGCATACTTGTAGGCTGCTGGCGTCACCCGCAAGACAATAGTTGGCAATAGCCAAGGCATGTGTTGCGGGCGTCTAAAAGCATAATCAGTCGCAGAGGCAGCTGGAAACACACACACACACACACACACGGAAGGGGCGGGGGCGAACCTCGACTATCTACATGATACACACTACTGTATGAAGCATTTACAGAGCAGCTACCGAGTTTGCTAAACAGGCGCTGTCACAGGCATACTTGTAGGCTGCTGGCGTCACCGCAAGACAATAGTTGGCAATAGCCAAGGCATGTGTTGCGGGCGTCTAAAAGCATAATCAGTCGCAGAGGCAGCTGGAAACACACACACACACACACACACACGGAAGGGGCGGGGGCGAACCTCGACTATCTACATGAACACACTACTGTATGAAGCATTTACAGAGCAGCTACCGAGTTTGCTAAACAGGCGCTGTCACAGGCATACTTGTAGGCTGCTGGCGTCACCCGCAAGACAATAGTTGGCAATAGCCAAGGCATGTGTTGCGGGCGTCTAAAAGCATAATCAGTCGCAGAGGCAGCTGGAAACACACACACACACAGAGACACACACACACGGAAGGGACAGGGGACGAACCTCGACTATCTACATGAACACACTACTGTATGAAGCATTTACAGAGCAGCTACGAGTTTGCTAAACAGGCGCTGTCACAGGCATACTTGTAGGCTGCTGGCGTCACCCGCAAGACAATAGTTGGCAATAGCCAAGGCATGTGTTGCGGAGCGTCTAAAAGCATAATCAGTCGCAGAGGCAGCTGGAAACACACACACACACAGAGACACACACACACGGAAGGGGCGGGGGACGAACCTACGACTATCTACATGAACACACTACTGTATGAAGCATTTACAGAGCAGCTACGAGTTTGCTAAACAGAGCGCTGTCACAGGCATACTTGTAGGCTGCTGGCGTCACCCGCAAGACAATAGTTGGCAATAGCCAAGGCATGTGTTGCGGAGCGTCTAAAAGCATAATCAGTCGCAGAGGCAGCTGGAAACACACACACACACACAGACACACACACACACACACACACACACACACACACACACACACACACACACACACACACACACACGGAAGGGACGGGGGCGAACCTCGCCTATCTACATGAACACACTACAGTAGGAAGCATTTACAGAGCACGCTACCGAGTTTACTGAGCAGAGCGCTGTCAGGAGGCATACCCCTACGTGAGTGGTATCATTTGCAGAGGCAATGCGCCCGATCGGGTGTTCGGACAGAGTGCGCAGTCACGCAGTCTGTTACCATCCCAAGGTCGCCGTACACTAACTGCGTTAGTGCTGCAGTCGAGAATAACAAGTAACTACTGATCAGTACATCACTGCATACTGGGCATGCTCAGACACTTAGACTTCGGCACAGGGCAGACATGCATACACATGTTGCGGCGGCATGGGTGGCGTAATGTGGACCGTCGTGTGTGTCCAGCCACACAACAGAAACCTGGCCATGCCACAGGCGTGGCCGTTGCGTGGGGATACAGGCATGCACCGGGTATAACTGCAGGCGGCGCGCGGTGTGCACTGTGCTGTGTGTCTATCTACACAGCTGCCTACTGGGCATGCTCAGACACTTAGAGTCGGCACAGATCAGACATGCATACACATGGTGCGGCGGCAGGGGTGGCGGAATGCGGACCATCCTGTGTGTCCGGCCACACAACAACAACCGGTCATGCCACAGTCGTTGTTGTTGCTGCGGGGAATATCTAGGTGCAATTAACCATGTGTAGGACTGGCCTACAGTTTGTTGCATGCTACAGACAACCCTCCCAAACACAGGATACCTTCACAGATGTCCTGAGGACACTGGTGAGTGGGCATGCTCTCACAACAGCACCGTATTGGGTGACATGAACCACCCATACATAGCCTGGGAACATTACCCATGGCACAACACAGTGCGCCAGCAGTCCCAGGTGTTCACACACCTGGCCACTGTTAAACAGCCATGCACCATACATACTAGGGGGGGGATGTCTGACAGTTCTGCCCATCACGCATGGTGAGGATATGCCCCACACAGGATGTACAGCCCTCAATGGTGATGCAAGACCGTATAGTGGATCCACTGGTCATCCACTCACTGTAACCAACACCAGCATGGGGGACCTCAGTGATGACCTCTCCACAGAAAACCACACACATCATACGACCGGTGTGGTACCCTACAAGTCCTCCATGCCAATGTTGAACAGAGGCCAGACCGGCAAGCGCCCTAGCGAATGCCTTCCCGACCACCCACATGCATGTCTGCAACAGGCAAACATGATGACATCAGGACCTTGTCCACCACAGGTAGGCACATGGTGTGGTGGACCGCAGCCACTGACTACCTGTACATCAACAGTTGGAGCTACTACATGGCAGGGCAATGACAGTACCAGGAAACCATCACCCATTCATACCGGCGTCACCATACGGCCCCACATACCATCATCCAGGTCCGCTCGTGGGAGTGGTACTGCAGAGGGCACATGAGACAACCACAGGGCCTTCCCTAACTGTGGTAAGGACATGGTTGGGGGCACACAGACTTGCCTGGAAATGGTCCAGAATGGTACAACAGTCACTGCACCCACAGACATTGTCTGCATACCACAGGACATGTTCCATGCATACATCCCCAACAGGGAACATATCCATCCCACCAGAGTGTATCCTCCCAAACATGTCATATGGCCTGGGTGATCCCATATCTCTATGGCGTTTGACACGTCAGCAATGGGCACCGATGGTGTCCCTGGCTGTGTGCTACCCATCCTCTTTGAGGCCCTCGGCCCACACATGCGACCACTGTGTCATGTTAGCCTTACTATGGGCTATGTCCCCAATGGATGCCATATGGCATCTGTGGTCCCCACTATGCCAGGGTAGTGCTCCTATGGACTGTCAACAGCCACACCCTATCGCTTGACAAGTGTTGTCTGCAAAGCTGTGTGGAGGTCCATACAGGTGGTCATGGTTACAGATAGCGGTGTACAGCCAATGCGGAACATACCCACAACTACATAGTCAAGGCGGATCCTGCCTCCCGAACCTGCTTTCGTCCAGTCTGGAGTGGTCACCAAGGCCATTGATGGGGATCGTGGGTTTGCACACAGTACCATGACCTGGTGGGGCGTTCAGAGCACACTACACATGGGACCCATGGAAGGCTCGCCAGCATACATGTGGGGACATATGTCACCTGATGCTTCTCAGACAGGTTGGAGGTCACACCACACAGGGTTGGTGCTCAAGGTGCCTTGTCACACTCATATCTGGACCCAGTGGAGGCCCACAGGGCTCACTCCTGTGCCCCCTGCCATATGGCATCCGACCTTCAATGTGCATGCAATCATAGGGGATTGTAGCAGACAAGGTATGCAGATGACTACGCACCGCCAACATACCCAACACCCCATGTTACACGAACATCCACCTAGGGCGTCATAGACATGGATGACTGGTGCCAGAGCCATGGCCTGCTACTAAATGCCAGAGAAGGTGCAGCCCTACCCAGTGTGAAGGACATGTTCGTCCCAATGTCACATGTAGGTGATACGCCATTAAAGATGGTGGACATGTTCAGGAAATGGCTACCACACCTGTCGGCAACCTCTGTCAACACACACAATGGCAATGTGGGTGTGAAGACATTCCATTGTGGCCTCCTGGTCTGGATGGAATGGCAACCACATCAGGGGTGTTCATTGTACCCCTGTACACATCACACACCAGTGCAATGACTGCGTACAATGGCACATGTGGCCTGTAGCTAACCTGACGCCTGCAGCACTTTCGGAAGGACATAAGCGTTCCACAAGGCGGGGATGGCGGTGCTAGGACATGTGTCACAAGCTGCGGCCAAGGGGACACCGGCTGTGGATCTTCACAGCACAGCTGCTCCGTGGTGATCTGTGCCTGACATACTGCGGCCATGTCTGACCTGGGTGACATGGGCACATTCCACCTCCCAGGCCCCATGCAAACACGGGCACAGAAGCGACTGTCAGACACCTCAACTCAAAGATGAGTGGGGCGTGCTGGGGGAACAGGGTAGCGGCCAGACACCCCTACAACACGGGGAGGAGTGCCAGGCCATGTGAAGGAAAGGCCCTGACTGCCTTTGTCCAGGACTGCTAATGGCGTGTGGATGTGTGGCGATAGTTATCGCCAGTCAACCTCTGTGTGTCACTGCTAGACCAGGGACTGGGGACTGATGGATATGGCATCCCCATCCTGAGGGGTGTTAGATGCCACACACAGTCATGCTAGGTCCACACATGTCGTAGGGCACATATCCTGTTACGTTCATGTGTGCCTATGTACCTATGTAGGGGTCCATGCCGGATGTGGGTAACTGTGCTATGCTGATTTTGCCAGAGATGCCTTTAGGTTCCCCACGACTACGTGGGGAACTAATTACAGTGCTCCCAGTAGGCATGTGCAAGTACACCATCAGTATCATACGGGTTAACTGCACCGACATGGTGCTACACATGTAACCACCACACATACTGTGTACACATATCAATGAATGCTGCACCTGTCCTGCATGGTATGTCTGCTGCATGATGTCCGTGCACAACCCACATCACATACACACCTGTCACCAGCCATACACACACACCACAACATACACAGCACGTACTATGCGGACACAGGTATCACATACACCTCTCACTATCGTGTCCACCCTGTGCATCATAATATGTTAGCTTAACCGTGCATTGATGGTGTGGCTCACAGTTATCGCGGCAGAGACTTAATCATATGCACAGGGTGATATGTGTGCCACAGGCATGGGCTGTACCAATGGATGACATCATGTGTGTGTGTAAGGGCCAGTGCATTGAGTGGGCATGACTATGTAGATTGCATGTGGGTGTGGTGGAGCCCTACAGTTGTGTCTGCTGTGTGTGGGTGTGTGTGTACACAGTTCAGTCATCTGTGATGCCTACGGGGTATGCTTGGCAGCCCCTGACTGTACAGTGCAGGTGTTACGGCTCACTGTGTCTGCCGGCGAAGTGACCAGCGCCTGCCTGGGGTCGCCGGACGCGACCGGGTGGAGGTACAGACTGTCCACTCTCCGATGTCACATGTCCGCTGGAAGCGTGCCTGACGGGGCCGTCCAGGGCCACGTCCACGTGGCCTGCTCTGTCCTGGTGTGGATGGTGTAGTAGCAGCTGCAGTGCTACTGCTACCATCACTGTCTGTGTGGGCATGGGAGGTGGCACGCACCGCTGACCTGCAGCAGGTGGTGTTGCTGGCACCGCCCGTGCCCTATGCCTCACCCTACCTGGTGTTCCTGCACGGACTGCGCCGCGCTCAAGGATGGCCAAGCCTCGGTCGAGGAGACCAGCCATGTCGCCCAATCTCCTATCCAGAACATCGGCAAGATGCTGTTGTGCATTCGCCAATGCCTGGATGCTGTCATTTAAGTGCGGATTGCGGACCTCTGCAGCCTCTGCCCTTCCTGGTTCTGCCGTTCGGCACGTGCCTGCGCCGCCATTACAGTCTGGAACATGCGTCTGGTTATACCAGCTGCTGCACCTGTACGGCAGGTGTATGTCTAGCGGTGCCCCCCTACGGGCAGCACCTGCCACATGCCTGCGTGGCACTGCACCAGTCCTTACACTGGCAACATCGTGTGTACCCACACCTTCTGCAGCCACCACACATTCCTGCTTTCGGGGACAACAGGCGGCTGACTGACCGTCATCTATGGGCAACGGTGTTGGGGTATGTGTCGGCATCTGAACCGTGTGCGGGGATGAAAGGGACGTATGTGTGATGTTCTCCAGTGGCACAGACTCTGCCTGTGCCGGCCCTGCCTGTGCCTCATGCACATGCTCATCACCACTAGTATCTGTGGGGACACTAGCATCAGATTGACCGCAGGAGGGAGCACCTACAGCACCTGTCAATACAAAGACATACCATCGGTTACAATACAGACACACACACACACACACACACACACACACACACACACACACACACACACACACACACACACACACACACACACACACACACACACACACACACACAGCATGCATGTGATAATGCAGGTGGCATGCAGCATTCACACAACACAGACCAGTGAATGCAGACCAGACATTCATAGTGGCAGTATGTACACTGCCCTGGTGGGGACAGTACAACAGGCAGGTGTCATTTAGTAGGCATGCAGTACACACATTCATGGTAGTTTGCATGCATCAGCGTGATACACCGTGTGGCAGCGGGCAAGTTGAGAGTACACATGGCTGCCGACACTATGTAATGTACACCGCAAACATGTGCGGTATCATGTGGACATGTGAAGATGGTGTCCCACCGCATGCACCACATCACAATGGCTGTCATGGTGCAGTGTTATGTGTACAGTGTACAGATACAATGTATGTGTAACAGTGATGTCTGTGCAGATGCGTTTGCTGTGAGCTGTGTGCATAGCTATGCGGTGTGTGGTGCGGGCTCTGTGCCACTGCACAGTAGCAGGACACAGCTATGTGTCTGTGCGATGCGTGACCTGGGCGCATTACATTGCCATGTCTGTAAGTCAGTTCAGCTGCTCAGCAGCACATATATAGTGGACATTGGAGGCACCTGTAGTAGCTGTGGAGAGGAATTTCATGTCACTGGTGTACTACATCAGATGTCCAGGGGTCCACTACATTGATGAACCCACTATGTGTGTACAGGGTGCAATGGTGAGTACCCACTGTGGATGTGCTGTGTGGCAACATGCCTGTAGGTATCAACCATGGCCTTGTCTGTCTGACTCATTGACAATTGTGTGTGGTAGACATCGTGCACACGGCCCTGTGGTGGCCCATGTGACATACACCCATACTAGTGTGGCGTGTCACATTCTCTCTGGATATGCTGACAGTGTGTATGTCTGCTATGTTGTGCATAGGTCATATCATGGTGTGACAATGCTGCAGCCAGACATCCACGTGCATGGGACATGGCATGCGCCATGTCTGGCGTGTGCACCGATGCAGGGGCATGGGTCACATTGGTAACACCTGTGCTCTGGCCAGATCACAGCTCACTCTGTGGTACTGTGTCCATACTGCACTGGCATACCAATGCATACTACACATGCAGCCATTGTGTAACACCTACACCATTGTATGCATAGCTGAATGCACGTAACACACCAATTGGTTGTGTGGTGTCATACCACTCTCTGATAGCAGGTGTATCTACTGTACATGGGTGGTGTGTATGTCGGTTGGTGCGAGCTGTATACCGTGGCGGGGGCACACACAGGTGAGCATGTCATGCCTAGACACATGGGGAATATCAATACAGCAGAACATGCGTTTGACTAGCAACAGACTTACCTGCAACAGACCCTTGTCCTTGCGACCGCCAGGCGATACCTGTAAAGGCATTACACAAAGGTATACACATTAGCCATTACTATCTCCACGGTCAGCACTGTGCATGACACATCATGCATGTGTGTGGTTGCATGTGCTATGCACATGTCTGCTAACACAACATAGCATACAATGGTTTGCATCTTGTGTGGCCATATACCTGGCATGTATTGCTATATCATGTGTTGTACTATGACACCCACACCCGTCGCCTATCATACAAACATGCAACACTGACTTACCATGCGGCTCCAGGCTCATAGCTCGGAGACACCCACCTCCACGATGGGCGCCAAGTGGTTCTGCGTGTTGTTCGTGGGTGTCCCCAGACTGGCCAGGAGCTCCTCCGTAGCTGTGAGTGGGGGCTGTGTTGGTGGCCCACCACCTGTCCCACGTTGTTGCCTGGCGATTGCAGCGGCACGCTGTCTTGCATGCGGATCAGGTCTGTGCAGTGCCTGCGGTTGTTGGTAGCTGCGGTTGGTTCCGCCCGCTGTTCACCCTCCTGCACAACTCCTCCCACATCTCCTGCCGTTCTTGTGCCTGCTGTGGCACATGGCTAAACAGGGCGTTGTAGTTACTCTGGAGGTATGGTATGATGACCTCCTCCTCCTGTCGGCTAAATGGTGGAAGCCGGGGCCGTGGCATTATCTGGGAGACATAATGATGGTGGCAGGTCACATTCACACTGCTGTGCTGGCATACTGTTGGAAATACATTGCTATGACATATGCGACATCTGCACAGTGATCTGTGAAGGGCATCGTGGCGGTGACACAGCCGATGTTGTGGCTTCACACCATTGAGCACTGGGTGTCACATCATATCTGTGTGCCACCCCATCACACTGTGCACGCACCATGTAGATGTTAGCCTGCCATGGACATGTGTACCTGGCTGCACCTATGTCCATATCAGTTGGCATATGTCCCCATGTGGCGTCTGTGCTACTGTTCACCTATGCGCTGTGTATATGTCAGTACACATCACGTCTGTGTCCATTGTGAGCGTCAGCAGCGGCACTGTACACATACACATGGACACCTGCACATGCATGTGTTGTGCCATGTACTTCCACACAGCACTGTACCGGTGCTGGACAACTTGCTCCAGCTCACCTGTGTTACGTATGTGATAGACATGGAGCAATGTGTAACCATGACACATTAGCAGGAAAGGCCATGCATAGCATGTACACACACACATTGTGCAGAGCATCACACAGCACCTGTAACATGACAGGGTGCATCGCCACCACATTACTACTGTGTATGGTTGATAGTGAGAGTGCCTTTTGTCCATTGCACCATGTGGGACTGTGATAGCTCATGCAGCCTTGCTGGTCATCTCTGCATGATATGGCAGGGTATGCCACATACATGGCAATGGGTGTGACCCACCCAGGGGCTGGCGGTATTGGCAGGGTGGCTGTCCATTGCTTTTGTCATAGCTGTGTGAATATGGACATTCAACATGTTTATCACCATGGTGTGGACACTGTCCTCCAGCGAGGTATGCTGTGCGCTGCTTGTTGAGGGTGTGTGTGGTGCATGCAGGTATCACACATCCATGCATACACTGTAGCCCTGGCAGGTGCTATGTGCTGGGATGTTGATCGACACAGTGCTGTATGTGTACACACACGCTATCCCATGCACATGGATAGCTGCCTGAACTGATGTGGGTAACACATATGTGTACATACATTGCCGCTGCCACCCACATGTCTGCTGCTGCACTACACACCGCCATCCCTCCCTGTGTGAATGTGGTGTTGGCCTCAGCAGAGGTATCCATGTATGGGGACATGGATGTTCACATAGCAGGCCCACTGATGGTATCGTCGATCTGACCATACACATATGATGCACCCCTCACACATACAACCCATTCATATTGTTGTTCACAATGGTGACACGGCTATATTGCTATGCGGAGCCATTCACAGACATACATACACAGAGGCATGCCGCCCATCTGTGTCATTGCCCTGACTATCGGTGTGGTTTGGCACCTAGCGTGTTTGACTGCAGGTGGCGCAGACCTACTGTGCACATGTCTACATGGTAGGCCTGTTCTACGGTAGGCATCTGTGATGTGCTGTGCACATCTCATATCTGCACATTTGGTTGTTGTCCATCGGTCCACAGGCCAGTGGTGGGACATACAGGGATGTTGCTGAACATATGTACATGCGACCCTGTACAGCTGTGACGCTAGCCTCTCAGATGCTCATGTGTCGTGGGCGTGAACACCGTACACACACATGTGGTTGTGGGCCGCCGTCCATACCCATCTCCACCTGTGGGTTGCTATCATCCCACACACTCCTTGTACTGTATGTTCAGGCTATGCAGCTATGTGGGGCTTGTGTGCATACAATCACGATACTATGTGCCTTTGCACCCATCACGAACATTGTCACACAGGTACACTGCAGCCATACACATCGCAGATTGTTGTCAGCATGTCACATGTGGTACACACCTAACACATCTCCTGCGGGACATGGTAATCTGTATGGGCATGTCCAGTAGTGACATACCACAGCTACCCTACATGGCGGCTATGCAGGACATGTCTGTGTACATCTACTGTGACATATACACAAGCAATGCCCCCTACCTACATCACATGGTACTACCTGTGGGTATGTGTGTCTGCATCCATGCTATGGCCATAGATGACAATTGTACATCTATATGTGCAACATACCTCAGTGGGGGTTGTCATGAGCACATGTTCCATGTGTCAATGCATTGTTTGTGTCTGTTGGGCAGTCATTGTTGTGCATGGTTTACATGGCTGACATAGTGTACTGTGTCTGATTCCAGGTACTTCATTGGGCTACCAGCATTGTACATTTCTACAGCACATTCCAGCCATCATGTAGCCAGCTTAGATGACAGTGGGAGGTGTTCCGCCATGTGCACGTGTACAAGGGTGACTGACACACATTGTCAGGACTGGGTTCTGACTGCTGTGGATGTGTGTACCGGTGTTGACAACCATGACTGCACCAGATGGTGTCTTCTGGATGTGTGACATTCACAACAAACACCCACATTCACATAGCAGCACATCGTCCACGACAATTGACATTCCTGCCTGAACACTGTGTACGGTATGTTTGTATGACCACTGCATATATCACTGGTGGCCACCAGCATGGCTGCCTACAACAGCAGTGTGTATCCTGTGCAAACATGGGTTACACCAGTCACACCACACCTGTGCCAGCTGGCCCTGTAGTGGGTGACAGTGCAGTTCCATTCATCATGTAACGGTATACATCGTGCACCAGTATGTTCCAGACATGTGAGCGGCTGTGCTAGTCAACATATGCACACATGACACATCACCTGGTACACCGTGTCTGCCTTGCCACCTGCTATTGTGACCACCCTGTGATGTCATTATGCGGCCCACATCGGCGTGGACATGTGATGGCTCAATGGTGAATTAACCGTCCAGGTGTGTGTCTAGCCAGGTGTCCAGTAGCCAGTGGTCTGCATGCAGGGATAGTCTACATTGGCCTACTCTGTCACTGGGACTGTTGACTATGGTCATACTGTTGTTATGCAGGCATGTGCTGTTTGTCCAGTCTGATAGTCGTGTTGAACCACACTACCGTGGCACACATGTCGTGTGGACATCTGGCTAAGGTGTGCAGCCCACATGTACATCTTCACATGCTATGCTGCCTGTGCAGCGGTGTCACATGTCTGTCTCTGGCAGGGCTGTCACAGGTAGGCACAGCATGCAGTGATGTGTGACAATGCTTACACCCTCCACTGTGCTGTACACTAGCACTGCACACACAGTACAGCACACATGTCATTTATCTACAGTGCCTGGGACCTGCCTCCATGCCCTACACGGCACACCTGCCAGTCCAGATTGTACACAGATCATACCTCCCAGGCACATACCTGGACTGCAACACACACGGGTGGGTGGTTCCCACACCACACCGTGATTTACACACATACTGTATTTTCCCATGACACATTGCATCATAGGTAGTCCATGTTCAGATACCCATGTTTGTGGCCACTGCGCACATTGTGACACGCGACAGTGAAGACACTGTACACCACAGGTTACATGCCAGTCGGGTTGGCATGCTGTACATTGCACCTAGGACAGTTGCTACTGCTATGTATTGCCAGCAACCGCCCTTCCTAGTATGGACTCCCACGTACCCACACATGCTTGGCCATGCAGTGCGCATAGCTGGGTGACACATTACCGCGACACATACCATACCTACACTACCCTCAGCATGCACCAAACCTCCATGTGTCTGTATGCTGGGCCTACACACCTCCCCTCTGTTTGCTGAACATCCATGCTTACCATCCCTGCTAGCCACACCCTAAGCACACAACCATAGCAGCATGCATGGTACATACACACTACAGCGGTATTACTGACATCCACTGACAGAGGTAGTTGAGGGCATGGCACCCGTCCGATGGACAGTCTATGTGCCTATGCCAACAGTGATCACAGTGCACTTCTGCTACATTTACACACTGGTAGGGACCATGCTATTCCACACTGAGACATGGTGGTGCTGGCATTTTCACAGGCCACAGTGGTATTCCTGTTCCATGCACCGTGCTGTATGGGCACATGTGCAGGCTGTTGCCGCAGTAGTTTTGTTCACCTGTGTGTTGTGTGTCACTTGACAGTCATGGTGTGTCCTGCTGGTGCATGACATACTCCACAGCTAGCTACCTACACATGACTGCCAGACATTGCAGTGTGGGCCCTCACGCAGTGTGGTGGTATGTCTCTGCTGTTTGACTACATCCACATTCAATGCAGCATACCACGGTCATGCAGGCATTGGCGACACAGATGTTGCTGGCATCCTGCCTGCCAATGGGGTACCTACCAACAATACACACTCTCACTCACTACAGGGTTCCAATCCTTGGCTGGACATTGTATTAACCCTGTGGACACATACATAGTACTGGCATGCACATGTTATGTCTGGGAACACAGTCCCAATGTCACCTCAACCGCCGTGGTTGTTGTATCCGCCAACCTGGCTGTTACATGTCTCTGCAGCAGCACCGTCAGTGACTGCTAGCCCATTCATGTCGTTGTGCACCCTGACCACCACACTACCACATCTATCACACTACACATGGATGGTACTGCATTGCGTATGGGGCTGCATCTCTACACCCATGACTGGGCCATTCAGTATGGCACTGGGCCACATCTTGACATACATGCTTCACACACTCATTGACTACCTGCATGCCTTTCCTGGCACCCTTGTTGGGCTTCTGTGCGCCACAGCACACCACATCCCATGCTGGCCACCTGTCATATTATTGCATGGGTGGTTGGGGTGGTACAGAGGGTATCACATCAGACATGATCCGCTCTTTGCCCTTCAGCACCATTCCACTTTATGCTATTGACAGTGTACACATCCAGCATCACATCGTACCCTATGTATCGGCATGTTCGCCATGTGCCTTCTGTACAGTTCACACAGTGGTGCAGGCATATCATGCTAACTACAACATTTCAGGGGCGTGTGGCATTGCCGTTCCTCAGACATGTGGCCCCTCATGCTCAGTATTTGCATCGTACACTACCTGCTGTCACACAGTACTGTACATGCCTACATATACCACTTCTACATACCTGGCAGCATTCTAGCTCATCCTACTCATGTTGCTGACACCCATACAGGTGTCAGTGTGGCAGATATATCATGTAGATATCATTGCATCAGTTACATCACACATAGTGCATACACATCACCTTTGCATACTGACAGTCATGCGGTGTGTATCACATGGATACTGTCCCTATACAGGCATATCACGTTGTACATGGTTGATGTACACACACATAGCCGACACGGTGGTGTGGTTGCCATATTACACCATAAGCGTGGGTACACATGTGCAGGACTACACATTTCTGGACCGTATGTCTAGCTGATACCTTGGGTGCCCTTGTACCTGTGCCATACACACATGTACCGCGGGCCGTGTTACAATAACACATGTGTGGTGTACCTTACACAATGGATACAACGTTACATGTCTCAGTATAGTCATGCTGTGCTCTCTACCCAGCTCAGACAGTTTACATATGCAAATGACAGTCATGTAACACATCTGTGCTCACCTGCATGCCACTAACACAGGGGTGTAATGTACTCTGCCATGGGCCATGTTCTCCACAGTACTGATGCATGTAGTACTCCTACATGGCGTTTGCAGTGGGCAGCGGGGGAGCAGTCCTGCATGTGTGCACACATGCCACATTGCTCAGCCCGGGCGTCTGTGTGACATCCACAGACTGGACACACACCATGCTGTGGGACATAGGTCCTGTGCACATCCCACAGGGGCACACTGTGTCACTAGTCATGTGATAGCTGCCTTGCTGGTAGGGTGACACAGACCCATGGTACCACCACAGCGGACGTACTGTATAGACATGACAGTTGACATCCAGTTCTGCCGTTCAGTGGACACTACCATGGGGGGGTCAGTACTGTGTACATTGCACATGTGTTTACACACGGCCCTGCTGGACAACATTGTGGCACACATTGCACCTGCTATGGAGCGTTTGGACATGGTCACTTGCTGTTACCTCCATTTGGTACCTATTCTGCTACTACATTGTCCCATATGTGCAGGCCATACATATCTTGTGTATGTATATAACATTAGGCCATCGCTCCATCATGCATGCTATGCCTGTGATACTGTCTATGATTTGTGAACATATCCATCATGCCAGCTTTGCATTACACATAATTGACATAGTCGCCCTACTGCGTGGGATAGGTGCCGCGTCGTGCGCACATTCCGTATGACATCGGCGGTATATGCCCATGCACATGTGTGCTGTGACACTATACATAAATGTCCTATCCTGCTGTGGCACTTCAGTGTTGGATATCCACTGCCAGCATCGGCGTGGGTGGTGGCATTGTTCTGTGTTTGCAACCCCTATGGCAGACCTGGGGTAGGGTTACCACCTGTGCCACTTTGCAAGGGACAGTCCCTCCTTGGGCAGTTGTGTCCTGACAAAATGTATCACAAATGGCAAATGTCCTGAGATTGTGGGACATCACTATATCCCATTCTTATGTAAGAGTTGCATAACATACTTATTTATGTATGTACATTCCTAACTGTTACAAGACACACAATAAGCAACTGAACTGCTACAAGACTACACTTTTCTTTATGCAAAGAGTAGAGTTCTAACCTTTGTACTGACCATGGGTATGTGTCCACCTGTAACATCTGAAGTGTGTCCCGGCGATTTCCCACTTTGGCCTTTTGAAAGGGTGGCAAGCGGACCTGGGGTTATCGGGTGTTTACATGTTGTCCCACTGCTGTGCACCGTTGTCCACAGTTGTTGGTATGCTGCAGCGTTTTAGCATTACATATCAACCTTAGCCTCTCTCTGCCTGATGGACAGGTATCTTTACCTACACACACCGTTCACATACTGTACAGATTAGTCATGCGTATGTCGTGCGTTACACACCAGTACATGTCGTGGGTTCGACATACCTTTCCGACCTTTTGTTCTGAGTTCGTCTCTATTCCCTTGTTTCTCTTGTTTCTCTTTCTCTATTTGTATTAGTTCGGTATGAACATACGGTTTGAATATCAGGAGTCTTCCTTATATTAGGTAATAAGCCTGAGGCATGTGGGTTAATCAGGCCAATAGCTGTTCCTCGGTGTGTACTTATCGCATATCAGCGGTGATCCCCTTCCTTTCGTTAGATTCTGGCGTCGGCACTAGGCCATGGTTCTTTCCTCGTGTGGCGTTGGTTATTTACAATACCTTCGTGAGGATGTTATGTATTGTATCATGTTTGTGTGACTGCATCCGCTATGTGTGGTGTCGGGTACATTTAAGCTGTGGTGTTAGCCGTGGATTGTGTGTGTTGGGTATGGTATTGTGTTCGACATGTGGGTCCCGTGTCCTGGCGGCGTCTGTCGATGGCGTTGTGCATTCAGATGTGTTACATGGCTGTTATTTTCCTGTACATAGCGAATGCATGGATGCATCAACCGCTGCTAGTGTTTCCCAGGAGCTTGTTGTGGGTATGCGCTGTCATTCACTGCCTGTATGTGTTTGCTACGGTTTTAGCTGTTATCCCTTTGATATGTGCAATGGGGTATATCTGCGGATGTGGGTGGCAGTGCGGGTGTGAGTCTTGCATTTATACATACCAGATATGCTTGTGTGTGTGCTCCATCCCTGCTTGGGGAGCTGCGGGTTACCTGTCTGTTGTTCGGGAATGTTTGTTTTGTTGATGTCGTCTGCTGTCGGTATCGCCTGCATGTGTGCTTCCTGCACGTATTCCTCCTTCACATCGGTTATATCTCTGCGGATGTTCGTCCGTGCCTACTATCCATTGGCATTTTGTGGCTGATAGTTCACGGTGATTGTGGTCCTATACTTGGGGCGGACTGTATGCTACGGTAGCCTCCTATTAGTGTGCCGCTTGCTTACGTCCGCGGTCGTGGAACACACAGCGGTATTTACCGGACCGTAAGTGTTCACGATCGGTGCGGGATAGCACATTCGTATTTTCGCCGTACATGCCTGATGCTGTGTAGCGTTGCCCGACGGACCGTGTGGAGTCTACGTTATGGCCGCCATACCTACGGTCATGGTTTGTACATCGTCCTTTGCATCTCCTGTTTGCTATGGCCCTGTGGTACACTTTGGGACATTTGCGCTGCATCATTTTCGCCATGCGTGCATAGCCACTGAGGAGATGTCAGTACTACTTTGTGGGTACTGCTGTACATACGCCTATGGTTCCTGTACTGTATGCCTCGCCTGTTATTACACTCCGCCTGTGACATGTCATCTACATACACAGTTTACACTGGCACACACATTACACACACACAGCGGAACACCGACAACCTCACCTCACACATACACATATTGCCGCCATGGCTGTCAACCTTCTATTTCCAGAGTGGGAACACACACAGTAGTAATGTGAAACAAATGGGCATAATGTGGAACACATAGTAATGGCATAGTGACAACTTCAGCTAAGTAGGTCATAGGTTGATTATAATATGCTGATTTACTTACAGTGAAGAACCTTTACTGACTTACTATGAGTACATTCTATTTACCAGGATGTCATTTATATACATTCCTAACAATGGATGTTTGAGAGACATTTTCAATGTGGAACTTGGAGGAACTGCGAGGAACATGAACTGTTTTACACCCCAAATGAAGTCGTTCCTCATAATGTCGTACACTTCACTGGTATGCTTTCGCTTTCGCACCGACGGTTGAACACAATACCTCGTTGGCGCATCGCGGTGGCGGCGTGTATCTCCGCACTCATATCCTATGGATATGACCGCGCTTTATATGTAGGGTTGCCACCTTTTCAAATGGCCAAAGTGGGACATTTGTAGTAGAAGCGTCAGATTTTGCATGCCAACACATACCCACGGCCAGTACAAAGGACAGCGATTCACTTTTTGGCGGAATACAAAGCTGTAGCATTACAGTTGCTTATTCTGTTTATTATCATATTTAGATGTTTCTTCTACAAAATAACTGTTTTCTGCAACTAATAAAGTAATTATGGGAAAGGGTTTTGTCCTACAATCTCAGGACAGTTGCCATTTTGTCAATGTTTTGCAGGACACAACTGCCCAAAGGTGGACTGTCCCTCACAGCGTGGGACAGGTGGTGACCCTACACATATCCGTTACTGTACCGTGGACTGGTGACCATCCCGACAGCGGATATGTATTGATGCAGGTTAACATTTCCATGGCTGGCGTTACCTGCCCTGCCCACCCTCAGGATGATCGGGTTGTCGGTCACTATGTTTAATATGTGGTGATTTGGCGTCTTACTTATCTGTGAACTTGCATCCCTGGGTTCCATATTACCCTGTTGTACTTTCTATCTGTGTATGCGTACATATATTTCTACATGTGTACTGATATGTATTTCCGTATCTGTGTATGCACATGCGTACATGTGTGGTCGACTTGCGGCGATAGTGGCAGCATATGGCTCGCCGTGTGCTGTTGAACGGCGTCGCGTTGAGGTGTTGGCGTTCCATGCTCTGCTGGCTATTGGGTGTGCAGTGTTTGGCGGTGCCTTTGTTGGAGTCACACATCGTCCGCACATCACGGTACACATTACGGGCGGACATGTTTGTGTGGCGTCCATTTTACTGTGTGTGCAGGTCAGGAGGTGTCAGTCCATGGGGCCTACACTGTCAAAGTATGTGCTATCGTTCCCTCTTTGCCAGGGCGTAGGCATATTAGATGCGCCTCTGTCTACCTACTGGGGCTGGCTCAGTGTGTCCGTGGCGCCGCGCCCTGTGCCTGTGCTTGCCCTGGCAGTTGTGGCGGGCTTGGTGGCCCTCGGCATTATGTCCCTGCAGCAGCTGTTTCCGCCAGAATCATATTGTGTAGCATACAACATACTATGAATATGTGGGCACTTGTGCCTGGAGAGTACTGCAAGGCTCCACGGATGTATCCAAGCACGGAACCGTGATTTCAACATCGAACACCGCTCTATGATTATTCTCGTTTGTGCGTGTGCCTCATTATAGCGTTCTTGCATGTGTGTGTGTGCATTTCAGATGGGTGTCATCAACCACGGCTCCAGTCGCGTAGCCAGCATCCCCACAAGGTGACCTTGTGTGATGTCCCCACTGGCGAATACCTGATACAGCTGTGAGGCATGCCAGATATGGGAGTCGTGGTAGCTTCCAGGGCTGCCAGCACACACATCCATGATAATGCCCTGCGCATTGCACACGACCTGGCAATTGATGGAGGGTATCCCTTGCGGTTTATGTAGCGTCTACCCTGCTCCCCAGGTGGTGACTTGATTTCTATGTGCGTACAGTCTATCGCACCCAGGACCTCCGGGTATTGTGCCCCACGGTGGAAGCGGCGCATATTGCTAGCCAACTCCTCCTGAGATGTGGGGAACTTTATGTGCTCATGGGCATGTGGTAACATGGCATCCAGGAACTGGTGTAGTACCCTGGATGCTGATGCCTGTGAGATGCCCATTATGTCCCGGTGGGCCTTTGAAAGGTACCTGTAGCCAGTATTCGCAAGCTCACACATACCTTTGTGTCCACTGGGATGGGCTCCCCTCTGTTGTCTCTTGTTCTCAGGCGGCCGGCACAGCTCCACTATTTGCTGTAGCGTGTCCCTGTCCACCCTGTAGCGCTCTACTATCTCCAGGTCTCGCAGCCCTGGTAGGTCACCCTTGGTCTGAACACTCTCCTTCTCCTGTGAGGCCTACGGTGGTTGTCGGCACCACCCTCCGCAACTCCGTCTGTCTCTGCCACATACCTATGCATCACGCCACGGCGGCACCCAGCATATACATGTTAAAAGTTCCCGTCTGTTTACACCCTACGGTGCGGCGTTTGGGAAATCGCTGTGTGTTGTGCGCATTCACATTTATTACTGTTGTGCTGTATACCGGTGAAGTCATTGGGTGTGTCTGTGCGGCCGTATCCATGGATTATTTCCGTGGTTTTACGCTTGCAGCTGCACCGGTACTGCCTGTAGTGTTACATTACAGTTGCCTGCATTGCCTTCGCCTGGCATCTTACATTACTGCATCCTGCAGGCACATGGCATATGATGCATTTTATCTGCAGCCGCTGTTATGCTACCTCTGTACTTGGCTGTGCTATTTCGGTTCTTTGCTCTTTGCATTTCTACTACATCCCCTACTATCTTTGCACTCATATGCCTCCCCTTTCCCGTTCTGCAGGAGTCTGCATGCAGACTTATCAGCTGCCGGCGTTTGCCCTTCCTGCATTGATTGGTGTTAATTGCTCGTTACGGATCCATTTACACTGCTTCCGCATTTCCTCGTATTCTCCGCATTACCTTCCTATATCCCTGGTTGTTGCCGGTGAGGCCGTCCACATGACTGGTTTAGGGAGCGTAGTCATCCTCGTGCACATGCATTTGTATGCGCATTCTGTACTCTCAGCGCATCTATTTCCTAACCGCCAGTCCTGATGCTGTGATGTGCATTGTACAGCCAGATTTGCTGTCCTCAATATCCTTCCTCCTACAGTGGCACACCCCTCTGTGGTTGACATGTATCTCGTGTAGGCCACTCCTCGGTGTAGTACCGCTACGCCGTTTGCTCCATCCTTACGCTGGCGCCGTTTTTGCGATTCACTATTATCTGCCTCATTTGCATGGAATTGACTACTAATACCTGGTTACGGCGCGGACACGCCACCACTCCTTGACAACCATTGCGCTGGGGTTGCAGCTTTACATACATACTATGGTGTGTGGTGGCTGTGCAGCTGATTTGTGTTCTACTGCTCTTTTCGGACATTGTCATATTATTTCATTGCTTTACAACTTCTGTGCACATATCCGGGGGGTCTGCTGTTCTTTCTACGTGCGTGCCATTTATGTCATTTTTACATTTTGTGCATATTTTCTTTGGACATTCTCGGTGCCTTTCCACATTGGCATATTGCACCTATATGATACCTGACTTTGACAGCCTTCCGTTACTCCTCCGGTATGTTTGGGTAAATGTAAACCGTTTTTGGTTTACATTGCCGTGCTACCTTCGCCTCGCCGCCGTGGATCGCTATTTGCCCTCATTTGCATGGTGCAATACCGCACACAGTGTGTTTTGCATACCTACGCCGGGCGGGGGCGGTCGGCGCCGCGCGGTAGTGCCGCGTGGAATTCATTCATACCTGAATCGCTAAGCAGCCATATTTTGCGTTATAGCGCCGACGCTATGCTGGCCCCTGGCGCAAGGTTCATGAATCCGGGGATTATTTACAAAAGGTTCCTTTAAGTGATTCTATAGAAATAGGTGAACAATAACATCAAAGTTATAAATATATCACAGATAAACCTTCTGAAAGTGGCCAAGTGAACCCAATGGGAAAAAAACAATAAAAAATAACTTTAGACCTGATACCATCCCTGGCTTAAATAATGTTAATAGTCTTAAACCAGTTTTGAAAAAAAAGACAGATGTTTCATGTACTGTTTTATAGTGTCATACCTTGGCTGCTGATTCTGATTTTAACTCTATGGTATGTAATTGTGACCTTAACAGTATATATATATATATATATATATATATATATATATATATATATAAATGTTTATTTTAAACTAGGTAGCTATGCATAGACAAAGAACTATAGGTTTGAAAGCTTTGTGTTGATCTGATGGTTGAAACATTGTTTTATTTTTTTATTTAGTTATTTATTTTGAAGTTATAAATATAGTAGGTAATCCTGGAGCTGAACATGAGCGCAGCCATGAATTAATTAGGTACTGTTTTAGTAAGCATTTCAATTACTTTAAACTTGTGTATATATTTAGAATGTAAAGGAATTAGGTTCACCTTCATACACAGTTTACACTGGCACACACATTACACACACACAGCGGAACACACGACAACCTCACCTCACACATACACATATTGCCGCCATGGCTGTCAACCTTCTATTTCGGAGTGGGGAACACACACAGTAGTAATGTGAAACACATGGGCATAATGTGGAACACATAGTAATGGCATAGTGACAACTTCAGCTAAGTAGGTCATAGGTTGATTATGATATGCTGATTTACTTACAGTGAAGAACCTTTACTAACTTACTATGAGTACATTCTATTTACCAGGATGTCATTTATATACATTCCTAACAATGGATGTTTGAGAGACATTTTCAATGTGGAACTTGGAGGAACTGCGAGGAACATGAACTGTTTTACACCCCAAATGAGGTACGTTCCTCATAATGTCATACACTTCACTGGTATGCTTTCCGCTTTCGCACCGACGGTTGAACACAATACCTACGTTGGCCGCATCGCTGGTGGCGGCGTGTATCTCCGCACTCATGTCCTATGGATATGACACGCACATATGTAGGGTTGCCACCTTTTCAAATGGCCAAAGTGGGACATTTGTAGTAGAAACGTCAGATTTTGCATGCCAACACATACCCACGGCCAGTACAAAGGACAGCGATTCACTTTTTTGACGGAATACAAAGCTGTAGCATTACAGTTGCTTATTCTGTTTATTATCATATTTAGATGTTTCTTCTACAAAATAACTGTTTTCTGCAACTAATAAAGTAATTATGGGAAATGGTTTTGTCCTACAATCTCAGGACATTTGCCATTTTGTCAATGTTTTTGCAGGACACAACTGCCCAAAGGTGGACTGTCCCTCACAATGTGGGACAGGTGGTGACCCTACACATATCCCGTTACTGTACCGTGGACTGGTGACCATCCCGACACGCGGATATGTATTGATGCAGGTTAACATTTCCATGGCTGGCGTTACCTGCCCTGCCCACCCTCCAGGATGATCGGGTTGTCGGTCACTATGTTTAATATGTGGTGATTTCGCGTCTTACTTATCTGTGAACTTGCATCCCTGGGTTCCATATTACCCTGTTGTACTTTCTATCTGTGTATGCGTACATATATTTCTACATGTGTACTGATATGTATTTCGTATCTGTGTATGCACATGCGTACATGTGTGGTCGACTTGCGGCGATAGTGGCAGCATATGGCTACGCCGTGTGCTGTTGAACCGGCGTGCGTTGAGGTGTTGGCGTTCCATGCTCTGCTGGCTATTGGGTGTGCAGTGTTTGGGCGGTGCCTTTGTTGGAGTCACACATACGTCCGCACATACGGTACACATTACGGGCGGACATGTTTGTGTGGCGTCCATTTTACTGTGTGTGCAGGTCAGGAGGTGTCAGTCCATGGGGCCTACACTGTCAAAGTATGTGCTATGCGTTCCCTCTTTGCCAGGGCGTAGGCATATTGGGTGCGCCTCTGTCTACCTACTGGGGCTGGCTCAGTGTGTCCGTGGCGCCGGACGCCCTGTGCCTGTGCTTGCCCTGGCAGTTGTGGCGGGCTTGGTGGCCCTCCGGCATTATGTCCCTGCAGCAGCTGTTTCCGCAGAATCATATTGTGTAGCATACAACATACTATGAATATGTGGGCACTTGTGCCTGGAGAGTACTGCAAGGCTCCACCGGATGTATCCAAGCACCGGAACCGTGATTTCAAGATCCCGAACACACGCTCTATGATTATTCTCATTTGTGCGTGTGCCTCATTATGGCGTTCTTGCATGTGTGTGTGTGCATTTCTGATGGGTGTCATCAACCATGGCTCCAGTGCGTAGCCAGCATCCCCCCCACAAGGTGACCTTGTGTGATGTCCCCACTGGCGAATACCTGATACAGCTGTGAGGCATGCCAGATATGGGAGTCGTGGTAGCTTCCAGGGCTGCCAGCACACACATCCATGATAATGCCCTGCGCATTGCACACGACCTGGCAATTGATGGAGGGTATCCCTTGCGGTTTATGTAGCGACTACCCTGCTCCCCAGGTGGTGACTTTATTTCTAGCAGCGTACAGTCTATCGCACCCAGGACCTCCGGGTATTGTGCCACACGGTGGAAGCGGCGCATATTGCTAGCCAACTCCTCCTGAGATGTGGGGAACTTTATGTGCTCATGGGCATGTGGTAACATGGCATCCAGGAACTGGTGTAGTACCCTGGATGCTGATGCCTGTGAGATGCCCATTATGTCACCGGTGGGCCTTTGAAAGGTACCTGTAGCCAGTATTCGCAAGCTCACACATACCTTTGTGTCCACTGGGATGGGCTCCCCTCTGTTGTCTCTTGTTCTCAGGCGGCCGGCACAGCTCCACTATTTGCTGTAACGTGTCCCTGTCCACCCTGTAGCGCTCTACTATCTCCAGGTCTCGCAGCCCCTGGTAGGTCACCCTTAGTCTGAACACTCTCCTTCTCCTGTGAGGCCTACGGTAGTTGTCGGCACCACCCTCCGCAACTCCGTCTGTCTCTGCCACATACCTATGCATCACGACACGCGGCACCCAGCATATACATGTTAAAAGTTCCCGTCTGTTTACACCCTACGGTGCGGCGTTTGGGAAATCGCTGTGTGTTGTGCACATTCACATTTATTACTGTTGTGCTGTATACCGGTGAAGTCATTGGGTGTGTCTGTGCCCTATCCATGGATTATTTCCGTGGTTTTACGCTTGCAGCTGCAGCGGTACTGCCTGTAGTGTTACATTACAGTTGCCTGCATTGCCTTCGCCTGGCATCTTACATTACTGCATCCTGCAGGCACATGGCATATGATGCATTTTATCTGCAGCCGCAGTTATGCTACCTCTGTACTTGGCTGTGCTATTTCGGTTCTTTGCTCTTTGCATTTCTACTACATGCCCTATTATCTTTGCTCTCATATGCCTCCCCTTTCCCGTTCTGCAGGAGTCTGCATGCAGACTTATCAGCTGCCGGCGTTTGCCCTTCCTGCATTGATTGGTGTTAATTGCTCGTTACGGATACATTTACACTGCTTCGCATTTCCTCGTATTCTCCGCATTACCTTCCTATATCCCTGGTTGTTGCCGGTGAGGCCGTCACATGACTGGTTTCGGGAACGTAGTCATCCTCGTGCACATGCATTTGTACGCGCATTCTGTACTGTCAGCGCATGTATTTCCTAACACGCCAGTCCTGATGCTGTGATGTGCATTGTACAGCGCAGATTTGCTGTCCTCAATATCCTTCCTCCTACAGTGGCACACCCTGTGTGGTTGACATGTATCTCGTGTAGGCCACTCCTCGGTGTCGTACCGCTCGCCGTTGCTCCATCCTTACGCTGGCGCCGTTTTGCGATTCACTATTATCTGCCTCATTTGCATGGAATTGACTACTAATACCTGGTTACGGCGCGGACACCGCCACCACTCCTTGACAACCATTGCGCTGGGGTTGCAGCTTTACATACATACTATGGTGTGTGGTGGCTGTGCAGCTGATTTGTGTTCTAATGCTCTTTTCGGACATTGTCATATTATTTCATTGCTTTACAACTTCTGTGCACATATCCCGGGGTCTGCTGTTCTTTCTACGCACGTGCCATTTATGTCATTTTTACATTTTGTGCATATTTTCTTTGGACATTCTCGGTGCCTTTCCACATTGGCATATTGCACCTATATGATACCTGACTTTGACAGCCTTCCGTTACTCCTCCGGTATGTTTGGGTAAATGTAAACCGTTTTTGGTTTACATTGCCGTTCTTACGCTTCGCCTCGCCGCCGTGGATCGCTATTTGCCCTCATTTGCATGGTGCAATACCGCACACAGTGTGTTTTGCATACCTCGCCGGGACGGTCCGCGCCGCGGTAGTGCACGTGGAATTCATTCATACCTGAATTGCTAAGCAGCCATATTTGGCGTTATAACGCCGACGCTATGCTGGCGCCTGGCGCAAGGTTCATGAATCCCGGGGAGTGTTTATTTACAAAAGGTTCCTTTAAGTGATTCTATAGAAATAGGTAGACAATAACATCAAAGTTATAAATATATCACAGATAAACCTTCTGAAAGTGGCCAAGTGAACCCAATGGGAAAAAAACAATAAAAAATAACTTTAGACCTGATACCATCCCTGGCTTAAATAATGTTAATAGTCTTAAACCAGTTTTGAAAAAAAAGACAGATGTTTCATGTACTGTTTTATAGTGTCATACCTTGGCTGCTGATTCTGATTTTAACTCTATGGTATGTAATTGTGACCTTAACAGTATATATATATATATATATATATATATATATATATATATATATATATAAATGTTTATTTTAAACTAGGTACCTATGCATTGACAAAGAACTATAGGTTTGAAAGCTTTGTGTTGATCTGATGGTTGAAACATTGTTTTATTTTTTTATTTAGTTATTTATTTTGAAGTTATAAATATAGTAGGTAATCCTGGAGCTGAACATGAGCACAGCCATGAATTAATTAGGTACTGTTTTAGTAAGCATTTCAATTACTTTAAACTTGTGTATATATTTAGAATGTAAAGGAATTAGGTTCCAGATTTTGGAGACATTATTATAATACAATTAATCACCAGCAGTGTAATTGGATTTTATTGTGACAAGCAGAAGTTTCTTACCAGAGCATAAAGTTCTATTTGAGAAATAGTGCTGGATGCATTTGTTAGTTGTGGTTAGCTGAGTGCATGTTAGATAGTCTAGCATTTCAGTCTAATTTAACAATTTAAGAGTCAAGCATTGGAGAGACATATAGGGACAGTTTGCTGCAAGTTTTGTCACTTTGTTGTGACATTGTTCTAGTTTATTTATTTATTTTTTTTTAGTTATTTGCAGATTATAAGTACAGGTGAGGCATATAGAGTTGAAGGAAGTAGGTAGAAACAATGCATTTTCTGGCCAAGTTGGTAAGTTAAGGTTTAATCTTATATAGGAAACTGAGTTGTTGGTGTTTTTTTAACTACTTGTATACAGGATCATAGGATATGCTAGGCAGTCAGTCCAGAGATCATGTGCACCATTCCAAATAACCGGCCTCAGACCTTATCACCTTTATTGAAGGAGGCTAGGCTTGCAAGTCTTTGTGTAATTTTAAAGGTACCCATCCAGTCATCCAAGCTACTTCTGAAGAAAGCAAAGAGTTGCATTGTATACATATATATATATATATATATATATATATATATATATATATATATACATACATACACATATTTCAAGCATAGGCAATAATGCAATTCTAGCCTGCCAATATACCAGAACACTCATTCCCTTAATAAGTATCCTGCTATTCTTAAAAATATCTAAACTAGTGCTTGCTTTAATGTAATGTGGTAGTCTATTTGATGCATCAGCTACTCTCTTAAACAGCCAATTAGTACACTTTTCATTCCTATAGAATCTTCTACATGGGCTGTCTGATGATTCTCTACTACTTTTTGATAGCCCAAAAATTCCCAAAGATGGTTGTCTCTAAATGCTCTACATACCTGAATAAGGTCTCCTCTTAAATATCTATATGAGACATTGTGAAAATTCTGATATTTTAGTTTTTTATAATAACTTCAATTTTCACAGCCATGGATGACCTTTTTATGTTTCCACTGTACTCTTTCCAGTTTATTCATGCTTGTTTTCCTATAAGGTTTCCTTATTGTTATTCCATGCTCATGTCTGGGTCTAATATAACAAACATTCAATGACTTCATCATTTCTGATTTCCTAGACTTTATAAATCTTTTTATGCAACCTATAGTTCTATAACTATCATTCAGCAGCTGGTTGATATGATTATAAAAACTCAAAGCTGAATCTACCCATATACCCAAGTCCTTAAATGAACCCACAGTTTCAATCATTGTGTGCTGCATTAAATATTCACCTTTCACTTTATGTCTCCATAATCTTATATGCTTAGTTTTTGTTGTATTTATCAGCATATTATTCTCCAGTGCCCAAATGGTTAATTTAGTCAAGTTCTTTTGCAAACATGCCCTATCTGTAAAACATATAATTAGTTTACCCATTTTCAAGTCATCTGCATACAGGCTATATAACACCTCAGATGAAAAAGATAGATCTCAAAGATACAATCTAAATAAGTATGGACATAGTATAGAGCCAGGTGGAACACCCTGACTGTATCCTTGAATTTCACCTGTCCAATTGCTGTATGATACTTGCTATGTTGTTTCTGTAAGCGATATAGCTATCTATCTTATCAAGAGTAAATCAATACCTAGTTGTTCTAATTTATTGACAAAATCTAAATATATTACATCACAGTGCAATTCTTCATTCATAGCTGTTAGTATTTTATTATAGAACATCAAGTTACAAGTGGTAATAGATCTAGTTTCAAAATATGCATGCTGATATATAGTTTCAAATCCCAATCTTCCCAGTTCGAACAGTAATTTATCCAACATAACCTTGTCCATTATTTTTCCACAACATGAAAGCAAACATACAGGTCTGTATGACTCTGGGTTTGTCCTACTTCCCTTTCTATTAAAGATAGGTTTAACAAGTGCATGGCTAGAAATCTCTCCGTATTTATACAAACTAGCAAATAACAATTATAATGGTACTGTAAGTTCATGCAGAAGTATTCGGAGGTCATTATTGCTAATTCTATCTCCTTCCCTAAACTTTGTTTGGGTCCAGTTTGCATAGTTCTTTTTCAACATAATCTAATTTTATTTCAGGATCAGAGGTTACCCGGATGTTACTAGAGCAATTTATCACTCCCTTTGTGGAGTCAAACTATTTTGCTTATGTTTTTGTCAATATATCTGTAATCTGTTGTGTCTGAGAATAAATTTTAGAATCTGCATACAGTTTATCAATTTGTGCATTTTTATTCCTACCACATATTATGTATCTATGAAATGGTTTCCTATTATGCTCAATATATTTATATAAGCTTTCATCAAGTTTTTCTTGATCTTGTCTCACACTGTTTAATTTGTCTGTCCAGTTTGTTAATTTAGTTTTTTCAAAGTTGTAATTTGACCTCTTTTCCATTTCTTACATTTTTTGTCTCTCAACTTAATTATCTTGTTCTTATTGAAATACATCCTGCTGATATTGTGTGCCTTGATACTAATGTTAAACATTTTATTTTTTGCATTCAGTTTCTGTTTCTAAACTTTCCACATTCCTTCTACGGTTTTTCCATTGTACACATCACTCCAATTAGTTTTACATAGTGATTGTTTTGCTTCCACATAATTTGTTATTAATCTTCTGTGCATTTGTTTAGTTTTGAGTTTTGCAGAATTATTTAGCAAGAAATTAACCTTTATAACCCCTTGATTACTGCACACTAACGGTGGTAAACTTTGACATGAAGTAATAGTAATTTTTTTAGAAACACAAACAATGGGCCTGATTCCAAAAGAACTGCTCTCAGTATAAGTGACCACCTACAATGAGAGCAGGCTGAGAGCAGGTCTTTTGGAAGCAGGCCGCTGGAGTAAGCCTTTTTATATATATGTAGCCCTTACAAGGAAGGAAGTCACTTGCAGTAAGAGTGGGTGTTTTGGAATCAGGACAAACTTATACTAAGAGCAACCCTTTTGGAATCTGGCCCAGTGTTGAATATATTCCGTTCCCTTGGTAGGCTTTTTTTGCAATCTGAAGGAATTGTTGTTCTTGAACATACATTGGAAATAATTTCCTTACTAATGTTGTTGAATCAATATTATTCCAGATTATTCCAGTCTGATTCTAGTAAATGTAAGTCTCCAACCACTTTTATTCTGCCCTCCCATGTTTCATGCAATAAATATATGAATTCCTCTAGGTCATCAGCAGTTGATTTTAGTGGTTTATGTACTATAACAACTTTAATATGTTCCAACGTTGCCTTTATTTTCATACTTACAAAATCTGTAGTACTGGTGTTATCCTTGAAGATGTAATAATTCCTTGTCTCATAATAGTCTTTAATTCTTATCATAACATCTCCACCTGATTTTTTTGTGAGAATGTCTATTACAGCAAAAACATTTATACTCTGACAGAACTGGTTTCCAGTCATTGTTCTTTAACTATGTTTCACAAACAATAACAACATCAGTCTTATGGGAATGTAGCAAATTTCCCAATAAAAAAACTTTATTATTAAGGTTCTTAGAATTAACAACCATCAGAGATGCATCAAATATTGGTATCTGTGAGCTGTTATATTTTTGACCTGGCAGAAATATTGCCTTGTGTTTGTCAAATATTGTAAAATATCTGCTGCAAAAATTGTTTTCCCTGATCTTGCCAAGTGCACGCCATCCTGTCTAAACACGTCCCCAAAATTAGGCTTGGATGCACATTTCCAGTTTTTAAAATGGGACATTGTTTTTCATGTAGGTATTTACCCAAAATATTTTCATTCAAGGTGACCTGACTCTCCTTTCTACATGTGATTTGTGAAAAAAAAAATATTGTAGAGCACAAGGAGATAATGGATGACGAACCTATCCCTCCATCATGTTTTATTTATTTTGTGATGTTGGTTTACATTACTGGTTCTAATGCTTATTGCACTATTTGATTTAGCGATATAAAGGAGGCCAATGGTAGCAGTATACCGAGGGGCACAATAGGCAAGGTACAAATCTCTCCTCAGGGGTCTATAAAAGACAGAGTATGAGAACAAAGCTTGCAGTCTGTCTTGGTAACTAAGATCTTTGAGACAAGAGATCTTTTGGCTAGGATCCCCTGTGGCTTTTCAAGTTTGCTTATTTTTTATGTGCCCGGTGAAGTAAATGCCAAAGGGTGCGTTATATTCTATAATGACCCTGACCAGGGATGGATATAAGGGAATAATAGAATGATATCTTCTTTGGATTTGGAAGAGATGCCTTTTTGGCAATTAATTGAGAAATATCAAAGGATTTTTTGACTAGGGTAACCACATGGTGACCAAAGAAAAGGGAACTGTCTGCCCAAATCTCTAATCACTGTTTTGCTTGATAATTTTTTTCAATGCTGTAGGCTGCAGCAATTTGCTGTTTCTTGAATGGAATAATACTGCTTTTCTTGGCATTTAGTGTTAACCCTTTTTCTGTGCACCAGGTGTTTACTTGTGTTATTTTGTTATTTTGTTTTGAAGGATATCTGTATTATTGTGGAGGGGGGGGGCATGACAAGTATGTGCATTTTGCAGTCATCAAGGAATTCGGTCAACCAGAGATCCTTTTTATCAGGTTTCAGGTTAAAGAATTAAATGCTGAACAGGAAGGTACCAAACACAGATCCCTGAGGGTCACCACTGGTAACCATCTCTCTGTAAGAAAAGACATCTCCTACATGGACAATATGAATTCTGCCCTTACACTAGTTGACTATTCATTATGACACATAGGGGTCAATGTCTAAAGGATAGAGTTTATTTGCAATTCAGTCATGTGGTATGGTGTCAAATGCCTTGGCCAGATCAAGATAAGTAATATGTACAGTGTGACAGCCGAAGAAGCTGACAATATTTTCCAGGCATGACCTACTTTTTATGAAGCCAAATTGGTTTAGGTCAAGCCTATTAATGTTTTTGATATGATTAATGAGACCAGTAATGATATGCTCCACAGCTTTATAGATCAGATTTATAAAGCTGATGGTCCTATAATTTCCAAGGTCGGTGGTCAGTCAACCCTTGTGGAGAGGCATCATTAAGCATTGCACATGGATTCAGAAGCATAGGCTGTAGTCCAGTGTAGGCTAAACAGTTTAAAGAGGAGGAGTTTTGGAGAGTGTGTGTTTGACATTATTTAAGAGAAAACCCAGTAGCTTATGAGAATCACAGAAGAAGCATTTTTTTTTTGTCTTGGAAAGTACCTTTAGAACATGTTCCTGTGGAATTGTAGGGGATGGGAATGATGCAGGAATGACTGGGGTAAGATGGGAGTTTCAAGGGAGAAATTCACAGCAAACCTGTTTGCAAGTATATTTGTGATATCATATGGGTTTGAGTGGAAGGACCCATTGTGGAAAAAGTGCATAGAAATGTAAATTATTTCTTATTTTTCTAGCTAAATAAGGATGTTGGTCAAATTTCAGATGGTTATCTATGGTTACTCTTAGAAGATTTCTATATATCACTAGTTCAGTTTTGGTGATATCGGCTAGCATAATACTAAACAGAGTCTTCTGGTCAGACAGTTTTATTTATAAGACAAATATTATTAACTTAATTTTTGTGGCATTTAAGAATAGCTGAGAGTTACCCACCCAGGGTTCAATGGATGAGAAAGACTCAAGGGTGATTTATAGCATATGACACATTATACCTGTCCCATCCCCATTTAGCTCCTCCTACTCTAGGGATGTTAGTCAAACCAGCATCACCTGTGTCATAGTTAGGGCTTCATCCCTCAAGGCCACAGACCTCCCTAATGTAAACTTAATAGTGATGATTCTAAAGCAAGAAGTTTAGTTAAAAAGAAATTAAAACATAATGCATTTGGAGAAAAGTATGTTAGATCACACATCATCTAGTTTTATTGTAATGACTGGCATAGTTGAAATACTAAACCAGAACAAACTGGTTTGCTACTCAGAAATAGTATGCAGTTTTTCAATACTTTTTCTTGGAAATAGCTAACTAAATAAACCCAGTCACTTTTCATCCCATCTTCCTAAAGCTACACATTTTCCTTATTACTGTATAATTGTGGAAATATTTAGCTAAGCCACAGTTTGTAGATGAGTTGCAAAATATGCAATATTTACAGCACTGACAGTCCAGAATGGTGAAACTATATGTGTTTTGTGCTCCATTTGAGCTGCAAAGACTATTATGCTGTAATTATGTTTCATAATATGTTTAAATGATTATATTTAAATAAAGGAAATCTATGGTAAGAATATTATTTCTAAACAGTCCCTTTAATGTGGAAAATTATTTTGTGGTCATATAGTCTGTATATTTTGGCACATCACAAAGGTGATCTGACAGAGTGTTAAAATACATTCCTGTACTAATGGAGCAGTTTGAAGATGGAAAATCTGGAAATCTTGATATCTAACTGCTTTAAAATTTCAAAATGCACCTCATATTTTTTGGCAGCTACTTGAAATGTCAAGTGCACTACAAACATATTATTTAATTGAAGGAGTAACTTAGAAATGTTAAATAATGCAAATGAATACAGTTTTTTAAATCCTTTTAATGGCTAATTAGAAAAGACGTGTTCACAGTTGACACAGATTTTGACATGCAAGAGCTACTGTTGAATAAGCTAATTAAACAGCTTTCAACATGGCAATCTACATTTAGCATATGTGTGAAAATTCCACAGAGAGCATTTATCTCGGTATGGTCTGTGAATTCAGTTGCTCGGCATTAAGCTAGAGCAATCTGGGAACTACACAGCGGTTCTAGTAAAGTACCGGTCCAGTTACCCTTGAAGAGCTGTAATATGCTTTAGTCACACCACCATTTATTAACATTTATTATCTGCTCTGTATTTAATATTCCGGTCTCTTTAGTAACTAAACTGCCAGTGCTTTGTCTAAATGTTCTTACAGTGGTAATGTCGGTGGTGCCTCCTGGAGAGGTTGATGCGACAATAAAGTTGTATTTTTTTTTCAGAAGTGTGCTTCCATAATTTAGTAGGTTTGTACTTCAAAAGGCATAACTTAAAATATGTACTTTTCTACTGTACTAAGATTCAAGACTTTGCAGGTTAGCTCTGGAGCAACACAGAGAGTTTGTGGCACTGCATTTTAAGTATCCACTGCTTACAAAACAACTTTTCACTGATCTGAAGTGAGCATTGCATTGAACACACTAGACTGGAAGTTGGTCAGGTAGGCATTATTAGCAGCTTCATCCACACCAGTACATTTTTCAAATAATACACCAGTTCCCATTTACCATTCATTTTATTTAATTTTATTTCATTTTAACTATTACAGAGTACTGCTTGTTCAATGCACTTGCATAATTTCCTTTTTGATATAAGTGATAACTGTTTCCAAATTGCATCCTCATGTTTCCTCCCTCAAGTCTCCTGATAACCATCCCATGGGACAGTATCCTTCAGGCCTATGTTCTTTTTGGCTAGGCTTTGACCAAAACAGCATTCTTAAAACATTCCCCCTGATCTACTTTAGCCCAGATTCCACATTCCAAGCCATTCTCCAGTTACATAACTATCTTATTGGTGGAAGGTGCTATGTCCAGGCTGCATTCTGATAGGTCACACATGCTGGCAGCATCTTCTAGTGAGCTCAGCTTCCAAGTCCCCACATTGAGGGGGTAGAGGGGGTAATCCCCCTTGTAAAATTGTCTTATGTTTTTTTTTATCATCTGGCAGTAATTGCTGAGGACTAAGGCTATGAGCTGTCAACAAACTGATTCTCATAGTCCAAAGTTTGATTCTGTCATCATCCATTTGCATGCTGTGTGATTCTCAACAGATTATTTAACCAGGCAGTGATCTCGTGAAACTGGTAAATTGGGCTAAGCTCCTCAATGGTCTCCTGGACTATCTCTGAATCAGATCATGGGAAATGGGCTCCCTTTTGATCCCCTTCTGTACCTAGATCCAATATGTTTGTTACTCCTTCCTTGTGAAATGCCTGGATTCTAATCCTGCTATTGGTAAAGTGTTACTTCATTGGGGCTGTAGTCATGATACACTCCAATGCCCCCTTATCAACTGCTTGCCTCCACAATATTGAAAAACAAGGCTAACTACAGGATCCAACTTCAGCACCAGCGTTTTCTACTGATTAAAAGCTGTGACAACATATAGACTACTGTACCATGCTATCTAATCATATTGTATAGTCATAAATAGAGTCATAAAGACGTTCCTTCCTTTCTTAAATTATTTGTCTTATTCTTGGTAACTAACTCTCCAAAGTACTACCTAAATTTTGCTCCTGCCTATTATCTAAGAATGAGTGCATAAATTCTGCAATATAGGTCAGTACTGAAAAAAAAACTTTACACAAATAAGAAATGTTTCTACAAAACTGAACAATAGTTTGGATGTTATATAGGTACATGGTAATTATAAAATGAAGACCTGTTCATCTGAGCCAGAATTCGGTAATTCTGATCATTTAAGTATAGCTTGGGAAAGTAATATTATTTCCACTAGGGCACAATAAAGAATATTCAATAAGAAAACATTTTATCAATCAAATTTTACTGTTATCAAAGAGTTATTGTTAAACTGGAATTGGCAAACAGTATAATTCGATAAATGCATGGAGGAGAATTGATTTGCCTTTTATAGTTATATTAATTATGTAATAAATGAATATATGCCCAGTGACATGCCCAAACAGGTGGGGTTGAGATTTCCTCCTTGTTGGGTTATGCACTTAATAAAAGCACACAATAAAAAAATGTGTGGCATTCATATAAAAAGCAGCCAGTTGTGAACAATAAGCTGTAATACCAAAAAGCTAAAGCTGTCCTTATATTAAAGCTTGGAAGGGCTGGACATTGTTATGAGCTAATATTTTCTATACTCTATGGACTGGTAATAACAAGACAATATAATTTAAACATTTAAGACTGTATGGGAAGGAATATCACTCCAGTATTGATAAAAGAAATTGGTGGTTCCATTATACCTGATAATACTCAAGTGGCAGATAATTGGTGAAACTAATGGTGTTATGAATGAAATCGAATATTTTGGGATCAGTAATGTAGACACCTGTTCAGAGGTTAGCATGGAAATGGTACTAAAAGCTGCATATTGCATAAATGCAACATTTGTCATTTAGACCTGATGGCTTGAAGGGTTATTTTTAAAGAACACTTAAATCTATGGTTCTGTGTCTGACGTACCTATTTTGGTTATGCCTCAAAACAGAATATGTGCACAAGGGATGGAAGGAAGTGATTATAATACCTATTTTGAATGCCAATATTAATAATAGTGACAAGAATTATCAATCTATCTAGCATTATAGAAAAATATTTTAAGAGGGTAATATTTCAAATGCTACCCACTAAGTTGGTTGAAAATTTTTACCTTAATCAACATGAGTTTATTAAGAGTTGTTATTGCTTATTAAATGCAATCACCTTCTATATGGAACCAGTAGAAGCCTTCAGTCAAGGCATGCCTGTGAATACAATTGGCTAAGGATACATATGTTTCCCATACAGAATTATTGGGAACGTTGTATAATTTCAAAATTAGTAGTTACCTATTAAGAGGGGTAGCAAACTGGTTACAATGTAGAATTAGAATTAAGAATGACCTATCTAGAAATAAATGTACGAGTACCAGAGGGATCCATGTTGGAGTCATCACTGTTTTGTATATTTATATCAGTTGTTCCAACAGCCACAAATATATGGTTAAGCAAGTTCACAGATGATATGAAAGTGGATGTCTAAGTAGGTAACATAAGGGATCAAGCAGCTGGCTAAGGATTGCTAGATAACCTAATTGCCTGGTCTAATGTTAAAAAAATTAATGTTAATGCAAAGAAATAAGATTTACTTAGGCAAATGTAAATCTAACTATTCCTATATCTAGTATAATTGTATTATATCTGAGGAAGAAAAGATAAGAAATTGGGCATTGCAGTTGATAATTGCCCTGAATATGATAATAAACGTAACTTTGTAATTTGAAAATGTTATTCTGTCATGAAAAAAGTACTACTTACTATAAATTATAAAGAAGAAAAGGCCCTATTTCCTATAGTTAAGGCAGTAATAAATCTACATATTGAATATAATATGGCACAGTGTATGTGTATGTATATGTATGCAGACACACACACACACACACATATATATATATATATATATATATATATATATATATATATATATATACGTACATACATACATACTGACTCCCTCCAGCTTTTCAATTGTAATAGTTTGCATGGGTTTCTTTCCTGAGTGACCCCCCCCCCCCCAACCTGGGATTCACTGCATAAAGCAATTTCTACCTTCTCCACTGAAGCTGGCTATCTTAACTAAGTAAAACCTCTGGGAAGCAAGAACCTGACTCCCTCCAGCTTTTTAATTGTAATAGTTTGCACAGGTTTCTTTCCTGAGTGACCCCCCCCCCCCCGGATTCACTGCATAAAGCAATTTCTACCTTCTCCACTGAAGCTGGCTATCTTAACTAAGTAAAACCTCTGGGAAGCAGGAACCTGACTCCCTCCAGCTTTTCAATTGTAATAGGTGAACTACAATTTAGTTTTTGTAAACTGTTGAGGTTTAATGGTATGTGCACAACAACAGTGAAGGGATCTAGCCAATTGCCACTAGATTGGGTTATACTACTTTGAATCAGCCTTACACTCACACAGTGTTCCAGTCCCAATCATTTACTTTTTAATTTGGTAAAGTAATATCGCTCCCTCCTTATTGACTACATTTGCTACTTTACCCCTAGGATCCAATTAAAATTAGCCTGAAAATTGGTGTAAAATTTAAAAAGAATAAAACAAATTAAAATACAGCCAAAAACATTGCTTACATACAATCATACAAACCAAATCAAAAGCCCAAGGTAACTCTCAGAGTCGGTGTAAGCCCCGCTCCACATCCCTCCCTGCCCCCAAATTCCACCCGCTCCCACTAGTGCTAAATTTAAACCAGAGTGTGCCACTCCCTTGCCACTCCCCTCCTGCTAAGTACCAATCAGCACCTCACACATCATTGAGCAACCCTGCCCCCTTAACCCATTTCCTTCTCTCCCATTCTTCCACACCCTGTTAGCACAGTCAGCCATCAAATTTGGCCCGTCCCCTATCAAAATGCAAACAAGCAAAAAAATACTAATTACCCAAATGCCTATACTGTTTCTATTTTACCATCTCACTGCCTACGAACAAACACTTGACCATGGTATTCACTACCCAAATGGTCAAACAGACACCCACGACTTCACACATAACACCAAACACTTTACCTTCCCCAGCACATCGAATATACCACCCTCTATAAAATACCACCCCTGTACAGCCACAAAACATAATCCTAAAGACAAAGACTATATAAAGCTTATAAACAAACTCCTAAAGCTCAGAATATCCTGTCACTATAACCTTATAACACATGGAGATATTCATCCCAACCCTGGCCCACCCACACCCAATAACCTCCACTCCCCTACCACAACCCCCACAGTCAAGCTACCCATGAATACTCCAACTAGTTCCCTCCTAGCATTAGACCTAAATATTAGAAGTATTAACAATACGATTCCCAACCTACACGCCCTCCTAGCAACCCACTCCCCAGACATTATGTGTCTTACGGAAACCTGGCTAAAACCCAGTACTACTGACAATGAGATACTACCTCCAGGATACAATATTCACCAGTTATACTGTACTACAAGGAAAGGAGGTGGGATAGCAGTCCTTTACAAAAATACTCTAACCATTAATAGAGACACCATTCAACCTCCCCAATTCAATAACGCAGAACTCCTCATAACCAAGCTACAGATTAACCAAAACAAACACTTGAACATTGTCTGTGTATACATTCCACCAGGCAACAACCTAAATACCCTGTAAGATCTCCTTTACTGGTTATCCACTACCTATCCCCAAGAAACCATAGTTTTTTGGTGATTTTATCACTGACTGGCACCCCTGCTCCTCCAACCCCCCCCCCCTCACTCATATAAACTTATCTGGGTTTAAACAGACCATAACCTCTCCCACTAGGATAAACAAACCAACCAACAAGGAAAGTATCCTAGACTGGATCCTAGTTAATAACCAACACCAACTGTACACAGCTGGTACTCTCCCTGATGACCTCAGCGACCATTGTCTAACCTATATCATAAAACATAAGGCAGGAAACCCTCACCAGCCCAAATATAAAACATTTAGAAACAGGAAAAACTTTTATGCTGCTATATTCCAAAATGAAATAAAAGCAGTTGACTGGTCAAAACTAAAAAATCTAACATTATAGGAGGCTATAGATCACTTTAACACTAAATTCCTAAGCACCCTTGATTCCCATGCTCCAGCATGTACAATAAAAACTAGATCAAATACAGCATTCAATACGCAGATGATTCCACTCTCATCTGCTCAGCCACCTCCCCATCCGACTTGCAAATCTTAACCCAAAATACATTTAACACTATGGAGAACTGGCTCACCAACCAACGCCTACTTCTGAACCCCAATAAAACTAAACTTCTACTCTTCTCCCCCACTAGTAGATCCACCACACTTTCATTCTCTGTCACATCTAACAATGGTACCATTATTTCCCCAGATAATCACACCAAACTGCTAGGGGTTATCATAGACAATAATCTCAAATTTGGCCTACAGGTCAACAAAACCATACAGACCATCAATAAGAAGCTTGGATCACTGTATAGAAACAAGACATTTTTAACCCCACTGGCTAGGAATGCAATTTCCCGATCACACCCACTCTCTATTCTTTTATATGCCTCACCTGTACTCTCAAACCTCAAAAAATCTGAACTAGGTAATAGCTACAATCATATTGCCAGATTCGCCACTGGCTCCACCTATAGAACCCACCACTGCCAGAACCTTAAACAACTAGAGTGGCTAGAACTGCCCAGCTTAATTCAATTCAATCAACTCTTAATAGCGCACAAAATTTTGTACCACCCTGAGGATACCCCCTCACTTAAAATATTATTAAGCCATATAGCAACCTAAGATCCCTACGCTCAGCCGATAAACTATTGGTCCAAACCCACAAAGCTAATAACTCTACTGGTGAATCCCTGTTTCCCAACTTCATTGGCAAAACCTGGAATTCGTTGCCAAACTATATAACCCTACAATCCTCCAAAAGTCTCTTAAAAAAAAACTCAAACAGTATCTCAAAGTGAATTAGCTATGCCCATGTACCAACCCTGATTAAGTTATAAACTAAAAGCATATTTTGCAATTATCATAACTTCTAACTACATCACCAAGCTCTGCTTCCAATCTGATGTCTCTTACTTTTAATTGTCTATCCATGAGAATTGTGAGTCCCTACTAGGGAACACTACTAACCCATTGTATATAATCACTTTGTTTTTATAATTGTTTGCTAACTTCTGTGTAATCTGTGTAAGTTTGTCTATGTGGAGCTTTTCTCCCTGGGCCTCCGCTGAAAATGGACATGTATCCAGTCAGAATATCCCGGTAAACAAATGTAAAATAAATAAATAAATAAATAAATAAATAAATATATATATATATATATATATAAATATGAAAAATAAGACCCACATTAGGAAACTAGAATTAATTCAGAGGACATTTCCTAGACAGTTAGCAATGGTTAAACACTTGAACTATAAGGCTAAAGTATGGCAGTTATCATTATACCTAGTTCTGTGTAGGTTGCTAAGGGGGATTTGATTCAAGTGTGTAAATGTTAGGGTAGTGAAGTTACATCGGCCATGCTGAGGGGGTTGGAATTTATGAACCATGGATACATAACCAGGAATCATCTCTGCCTTGTTGTATAACTTACACTCAGACCAAGCTTTAAGAAAGAAAATGTTCATTATGGATAGTAAACTGTGAAACTCCCTGCCAATTAATTTATAAAGGTTGGAAAGTTTGGATATTTTTAAAAAGTTATTCGATATATGTGATGGTGATGGATTATATGATGCTGATTTTCATGGCACAGATTCTGAGGCAACCCTTCAGAGTTCTGAATTTGTATGAATAAATAAAATGAACATTGAAGCAATAAATGCCTAATCACTTGTCCTGCCCTGTGGCCCCTCTTTATTTCCTATCAGTATGGTAACCACTGGCTGACTGCCTGTCAGGAAACTCACTTCCCACAACTCTGGTGTTGTCCAATTGGGCAACAATTCTAAAAAATAAGTATTTTAGATATGCTAGCTTGCTCCACTCCCTGCGCTAAGAGTTATCAAACCATCTGCCACTGAGGGATCTTTCCTTACTAAGTCTTCCAGTTTCAGCTAACTGAGTGATGACCTGGCTAATTTTGAAATCCCTTCTATCTCGATGAAGCCATTGCTTGTGTGGAATCCTTCACTGCCAGATTCTAGGAACATGTAGATAGCTGCACATATGCATCTATCACTCTCAGAAATAAATACAATGCCAAATTAAAAAATAATCTCCTATGGCAGAACAAAAATATAAATAAGCTCTATGATAAAAGAAAAAAACTAATTGCAAGCAAAAATAAATCTAATCCTCATGATGCCAGAAAAGTTCTTGTTAAACTAAACAAGAAAGTCAAGATCCTGAACAAATCAACCAAAGCCAAATGTGAAATAAAAATAGACGCTCAGGTGATGGATAAGCACAAAACCTTCCTTAATTGTGTAAAAAATATCAGACATAACGCTCAGCACTGTGCAGAGCTAATAGTAAATGATATCACATACTCTGACCCAGAGGGCACAGTCAATCCACTAGTGAAAAAAAAAAAAGTTCAAATGTCACCCACCTTCCCCTCCAGTATTCTCAGATCACATACTCACAAATAGACCCCCACAAATCTCCCAAAAGCAAGTTCTCAAGGTGCTATCTAAGGTCATGGATACTATGTATGTGGAGCCAGACTGGTCAGCCTGAACCATGACTTGTCTGATAACCTACAGAAGTTATTCAATATCAGCCTCAAAACAGGCTTCAGGCCAGCTGAATGAAGAACAGTAACAGTCATTCCCTTATACAAAGCTGAGGCTTCAGTGGTCAGAGGTAATTATAGACTCATAACCTGTCCAGTCTCATTAGTAAAGCTATGGAAAAGATCATAATGGAAATAATAAATAAGGATATGGGTAACGTGCAGCCCCTAGACCCAACTCAATTCCGATTCATGAAGGGCAGTTCCTGCCTACTTAACCTGATTGATTTCATGAAAAAAATTAATAAAAAGATGGGTAAGGGCAAAACACTGCACACCACATGCTTAGACCTCATAAAACCATTCCACACCATCAAACACTCAGGTATCATAGATAAAAACTCCAAGATAATCCCTATGTAACTCATTGAATAGGAAATTAGGTCACATATAGAACCCAGGAAGTTAGGGTTGGTGGCTCTACCTCCCCCAAAAGACCTATTACTAACAGTGTACCCCAGGATTCAGTCCTTGGACCACTCCTCTTTTTCTTTTACTTCTTGAGTGTCACAACTAATTTTGCAGATGACCACAAACTTGATGCCTTCATAAACACCCCAGACAACACCGAAATCCTCCAAGAGGGTCTGTCCCAAACAAATAGCTGATGTCAAAACCATAGACTAAAACTAAATGGCAAGCATGACTCTCTTTGTAGCAATCACATTGACAGCACACCCCTGAAAACTGATTCTGTAGTTAGGAATCTGGAAACCTATGTCGACAGTGAACTGTCCTTTGATCAGCACATATCCACTGTTGTAAGGAAGTCATTTTTCATCATACAACTTATATCTAAAGATATTGCATCCAGATCCAAAGATGTAATATCCCATTGTACCCATCACTCATTAGACTGATCACTGAGTATAATGCTCCTTTCGGTATGCACGTGTCCAAACACTTGTCACAATTGGAATGACTACAATTCTATCTCACTAAAGAAGTCAAGGGTTTAAATAGTAAAAACTATGCTAACTATCTCAGTGCCTTGTCCCTTTTTCAGTATCATACAGGCTACTAAGAGATGACCTTTGCTTTGCACCTACAGTTTCAATAGACTCTCTTCTGTCAAACCCATTACTCATTCACAAGTCCAATGGTATCATAAACACATACTCAAAGGATTTCAATCTCTTTTGCAAAATAAATAAAACACGTTGGAGGGATAGGTCTGAATCATAGAGAATACTGCTTCTAAGAAAGCATCTTTCACACCACATAAAGCAAACTACTTGTCTTACTCTACTCAAATGTAATTTGGATTAGTGGATGAGTAACCACAAATTCACCCCGGGTTAGCAGCATTGTCTCTTGTAGATATGAAAAACATGTAAATATCCCAACATAGCCTTGTATGGCCCATCTCTAGGTTATTAAAATGCAACACACACAGATGTGTGTGTGTGTGTGTGTGTGTGTGTGTGTGTGTGTGTGTGTGTGTGTGTGTGTGTGTGTGTGTGTGTGTATAGCTCTCTCTCTCTCTCTCTCTATATATATATATATATATATATATATATATATTTTTTTTTTTTTTTTTTCCAGGAGTGTCCGACTGGGTTGTACAGCAAAAATCCTTTTTCAGTGGAGGTCTGGGGAGAAAAGCTCCAGCAGCATGGTTATTTGACATTACAGTATGGTTACTTAACACTACAGAGCACAATATATACATTATTTACATAGTAGGTTTCTGTTAATTTCAGTTAAGCAGTTTGAAGTATTAACAATCTCTGTATTGGGTGTATTTACCTTATTTACAAAGAATTATGTTACAATACTTTCCATGTAGATTTACAGCAAATACATGTTGTGATGTAATAATTGCAGCATATAGAGACAGTTGAAGTGAGTGTAAAAATGCAGCATCCAGAGACAGTTGTGATGAAGATAAAAACTGCATTACCTAGTGACATAATTTATTACAGTGTAAGGAGTGATAGGCGATTAGTAGAAAGGAAGAAGGATTAGCTGAATCTATTGGACAGCAGGAGATAAATTGTTAGATTGAGTAAGTATTGTGGAGAGGACTTTTGGGTGTGTGAGGGGGGAAGGATGGGATAGATTGAGGAAGAAGACTGCTGAATATTATGGGAGCTTTGGGGCGGGACAGTGTGTGGTTTGATGTGTAAGAGTGGTGGTTTTCTAGAGGGCAGTGTTACAACTGTATTGTGCCTCATTAAGTAGAAGAGATTTTAGATTGAGTTTAAAATCATAATGGGGCTTAGTTTATTTAGTACTTATGGAAAGGTTGTTCCATAGTTTGGCCACATGATTGCAATACAGGTTGCTGCCATGTGATTGCTACTTTTGGCGACAGACACCAGTTGTTAGGATTCTAATCTTAAGGATCATAGCTGAGTGTACTGTTGCATAAATGATTGTGTTGCTGAGCATTTTTGAGGCTAGTAGAGTATATTGTGGATGTTTTTTAATTCAGAAAAGTTAATTTGGTTAGGTAAGTCCAACCAAGATAAATATTGTAGGGCATTGTATTTCTGTGTCTAACTGGGGAGATGAGCTGCAAATTCAGTGATTTTATTTATTTATTTATTTATTTACCAGGAAATTCTTACTGGACACAGGTCCTTTTTCAGTGGAGACTTACCGAAAAAAGCTCCACACAAAAATGTATCAACAACAGCGTTACAAAAAGAACAATTGTTATACATACAATAGCAAGCAATACAAGCAATAGCAACATCGTAAACATGAACAACAGAGTTACATGAAGAACAATTGTTATACAAACAATAGCACACAATACATGCATTAGCAGCATTGTATACATGCAATTTGACACATAGTAATGTTCAGGGTATCTCAATATCTAGCTAGAGAATACTACTTCTTCTTCTCCTTTTGGCTTTTCCGGTTAGGGGTCGCCACAGCGGATCACCTGTCCACTCATGATTGGCAGTGGAGTTTTACAGTGTTGAGTTGCCAGCCCGGCACTCAACCTTCCACAGAAGGCACACACATGCACACACTCACACCTAGGGCCAATTTAGAGTACCCAATCCACCTACAGCATGTCTTTGGGATGTGGGAGGAAACCGGAGCACCCGGAGCAAACCCATGTGACCACAAGGAGGACATGCATGCAGACTCCACACAGAAGGCACCCCAGCCGAGGATCGAAGCAGAGAACCTCTTGCTGTGAGGCGGCAACGTTAACCGCTGCACCACCGCGGCTGCCCTAGCTAGAGACTACTGCTAATAGTAATAAATATATTCAGATAGCAATAAGCTCAAGACAGATACTGTTATAAACTCATAGACATTTCAAATATTGCTATAAACTCAAACAAATATAAAGCAGACGTTCCACAAGACAGCAGAATGAGCTGGAAGGGCTAAGAGGAATAGTGGGGAAGACTGAAGGAGTAAAAGAGGAGACTGAGGAAGTAGTAAAAGTGGCGGTGAAAAGTAGGTAGGTGTGAGGTAGCTGAAGGTGTATTTGGAGATGAGATGCAGAGAGGTAGATTAAGAATGTTAGAAGAGGGATTGAGAGATTGAGAAAGATAGTGGAGGGAACAGGGAAAGCCATTGCCTGCGGAGGAAAGATTGGAATGATCCAACACTGGGAGAGGCAGGGTGGCTAGGGGAGGGGAGAGGAATGAGAGGTAAAAAAAAAGATGAGTCACTAGTCAGGATTGGTGCAAGGGCATAACCTGTCCTGTCCATATTGTAGAGTAGCCCTAGTTTGTAAAGTTGAATGGACTGGAGATGGATGAAAGTAGTAGATTCATAAAGTAGGCAGGGTAGGACATATGAGCTTGCTGTGGTTTGCAGGCTTAATCAGAGAGGTAGCAATTGGCCTTATATAGAGTCCATAGCTTTTGGTATGTTTTCTTATTATTTTTTTAATATGAGCATTAAATTTTAGATTATTGTCTGTAGTGACTCCTATGGGTTTAGTTCTTGGTACAATATCAATTTTGTAGTTTTGGAGAGAGGTGACTGAGAAAGATTGTTTGTCTTGGGCTAGAGATTTCTTTTTGTGGGAAAGAAGGAAATTTAATAAGTAACTGTGGCAAAATAAAATATGATTTATTTGTGGAGAAATGGGACATGATGAAAAAAATGTGAATTGAAATGTTATAAATGTAACAAAATTCGATATTTATGGATGATAGCAAAAATGAAAATAAGAGTAAGGATAAAGAAAACAAAAAGAGAAGAAAATGAACAATGACATTTTAGAAGTAGTAAAATAGAAGAAAACTCAGATGAGAAAAATAATAAAGACGACACAGAAGAAGATTCTGAAATAAGTGATGAAGAAGACATAAATAGAGAGGTAGTAAAAGAAAAAAAATAATCCTGTTGGTAAAATGGTAAAAGACAGAAAAAATAAAGGAATAAGTTGTTGTTGTTGTTGTGTCTTTCGGCTTTTCCCAGTTAGGGGGTCGCCACAGCGGAACTTCGGTCCGCTAATGATTGGCAGTAGATTTTTACATGCCAAGTTGCCAGCCCTGACTCACAACCTTCAACAAAGGTACGCCCATTCACGCATGTCTCCAGAGAGAAGACGCTCTAGCTGAGAATCGAACAGGACAATAGGTGAAAAACTGATTGGGGGTTGGCATAATGGTTAAGGTGTTTGGCTCACAGATACAAGGTACAATGTTTGATTCTCACTTAGGGAGTGAAATTGACTACGCTTAGAATGGTCTGTTAACAAAGATAACCTGGTAATTAGCTATGAACTTATGAAACCAGTAATCTAAGGAAAAGTGACAATTTTAGAGTACTTTCTATAAATGTGAATATTAAAAATATAGTAAGTCAAATAGAGATTTTGAAGTGGTGCAATAAATGTCATGTTGACATAATTATATTAGAAGACAAAAGATATTTAACAAATGAAGAAAGATTACAAACAGAGAATAAGTACAAAAGAAAAAAGAAAGGAAATAGGTAAAAAACTGATTGGGGGTTGGCGTAATGGTTAAGGTGTTTGGCTCACAGACACTAGGTACAATGTTTGATTCTCACTTAGGGAGGGAAATTGACTAAGCTTAGAATGGTTTGTTAACAAAGATAACCAGGTAATTAGCCATGAGCTTATGAAACCATTAATCTAAGGAAAAGTGACAATTTTAGAGTACTTTCTATAAATGTAAATATTAAGAATATAGTAAGAAGAATAGGGATTTTGAAGTGGTGCAATAAATGTCATGTTGACATAATTGTACTAGAAACTATGGGGAGGATCTGGAATTTAGGAATTGAGAGATGTAATGGAATAGCCATATTCTATACAAATACAGTAAAGATATTAGATATAACCTTAACAGAAATGGGAAGGTTAACCATTATAGATTTAAAATGGAAAGAACAAGTATATAGAATTATAACATTATATGTGCATACTAATTCTAAAGAAAGAGAAAGCTTATTTTGTCAAATTTTAAACTATGTAGTGATAAATATGATTATCATGATAACAGGAGACTTCATTTGTGATTTAAGAGGCAAGCGTAAAAAAGGTAAATGATATAAGAAAATGTTAGAAGTTATAAGATGGAGTAAGCTAAAACTTTGGGACAAAAATTCATGGACTTACAAAAGAGGTATGTATGGAACTGAAATGTATTATTTTATAAAAGCAGAAGGTTTAGTTACAGGATCATCTTGCTATATGGCTAGAGGTAAAAGAAAAGAAGGAATATATAAAGGGAATAAAAATGATAAATGAGAAAGCATGGAATGAAGAAGGAAAGAGACTAGAAATACAGTTATGGAAAGATCATATTACTATAAGAACATTTTATAAAAATTGGTCTGAATGGTAAATGATATTTAAGGAAGAGTATAAAAAATGTTTATTACAGTGGAATACGATGTGAGAAAAGTAGAGAAAGAAAAATATAAAAGAGCATATAATTATGCATTGGAAGATTTAGAACATAATGATAGAAAGTATTTGAGAAAGAAAAATAATTATATGAAAGAAATCAAGAATGTTATATAAGCAAAGATATTTTTACAAGGAAAAAGAAAATAAGTATGTATTTACTTAAGCAGATTAGTAAAGGAAGATGTTAGTGTAGTGTGAGAAATAAAAATGTAAAAGGAGAAATAGAAAGGACTCAGGAAAAGATTATGAATAGCTTAGTACAATATGTACAATAAATGTTTAAAAACAAAAGAAGGTAGTAAATAAAACATTGAAAGTAAAATAGTTAAACAGAAAAAACAAATAGAGTTCTTTAAATGAGCTAGATAAAGTATTGGGACAAGTAAATATAGATTTGGTTATAGAACTGGATGGGTATGAAATGTATAAAAATGTAAGGAATTGGCAAAATATATATTTCTAAAGATTTTGAATGAATGGTTAAATGAAGGTTTTATGTATAAAGAATTATGCAGTAGAATATTTAAATTCAAATGGAAGAAGGAAATTAGAATACAATTAAAAAATGGAGACTGATAGTATTGAATAATAATGATTATAAGATTTTTATAAAAATAATGCAAAAGAAATTTGAAACTAAAATGGAAAATATTATAGAAAATGGTACATATATATTATAAAGGGGAAGGGTTGTCAAGAATTATTAATGATAATTAGAGATTTGTTGTGGATGATATTATGAATAGAAAAGAAGCAAAGATCATGATAGGAGACCTTAATAAGGCATTTGGCACAATTGGACATGAAATATTATGGGTAGTAATGAAATAATATAAATGAGAAAATTAGGAAATTATGTATGTTAGTGTATGGGAATAATAAAGTAAAACTACTTGTAAATGGCTGGTTAAAGCAAGAGGTACATATGAAGAATGGTGTTAGACAGAGATGTCCAATGAAATGTATGCTCTTTGCATTAGTTATGAATGTGATAGTATGCGAAATAAACTATAAAATGAACGAGGTAAGGTATATAACCCCTGAAGGGTTAAGAATTGCAGCTCTGTTAACATATACAGATGACATTAAAATAATTGCAAAAAAAATAAATTTTGATAAAAGAAGTAATTTGCACAAATGAGTGTCTAGAGGTGATAGAAATTGCTTTAAATAAAGAAAAAAGTAAAGGTTTAGGTGATGTAGTAAAGATGGGGTATACATTTTACAATAAATGAAATGTCTGTGTTAGGTATAAAATTAGGGAATAAAGGTGTAAGAATTTGATAGGGGAAAAAACAATAGAAGAGATAAAACAAACATGTCTTTTCTGGAGAACATATAAATTATAATTCAGATAAAAAAGGCTTATTTGATAAATTCAGTATTGATGGGAAAATAGCATACTTAGCAAGTGAATTTATGTTGCCAACAGTATTTGTAAAGGAATTATTACAGATATATTTTTCATTTATATGGGGTTCTAGATTAAACCCAGTAAAAACAGGGATTTTATATGTAAATAAAGAAGAAGGAGGTTTCGAGTTAATTAACCCAGTGGTATATGCTGTTTCATTGAATTTGTGCAAAGTGTTAATGTGGATAAATGAAACAGACAAGAGATTTAGTAGTAAAATTGTATAAATATAAGTATGATAAATTTGATGATATTGTAAAAAAAGAGTAAAAGAGAAAGAGTGTATAAATGAAGAAATAATATTTTTGTGGAAAATACAAACTGATGATATAGAAAAAGAAAAAAAGTATGGTATAAGTATGTAATAATAAAACATTACTTTGTAAAACCATGGGAAATCTAGCAGGTGAAAAAATAAAGCTATAAAAATAACAAAGAAATGGTATGATCAGAAAGCAGAATGTCAAGATTTTTGAGGAGGCTGGTAATAGATACATTTCCAGTAAAAAAAATATATGCTATATAAAAATAAAAGTGATAGAATATGTTTACATTGTCAAGAAGAAATTACAGATCATGTGTTTTTAAATGTAAAAGAGTTATGTGGAAAACATTGTAAAGATTTTTTGAAGATATAAAAGAAGTGAATAAAATAAATATGGATATGATTAAATATGGATATTATAAGAACAGAAGTAAAGAATTTGTTAAAAGAATAAATAAAAAGTTATTTATATTATATGGGTTATATAGTGTAAAAGAATAAATGAAATTATGTTTAATAATAAATGGACTTTAGCAACAATATTAAGTAAAATCAGGTGGTGGTTGTGGAAAAAGGAGTGAAGTCTAATTAGGATGAAAATTTACAATGATTGTAAAGGAAATTATGAATATGGGTAAACAGATTTGTATATCTATATATATAAAATGCAGGCGTGGTGGCACAGTATGCGTAGAGCGTATCAATCAACAGCAGTCTGTATAACACACAAATACACTAATACGCTAGCTGCGTACAGATAGAGTTACCAGTTAGTCAGTATCACCGTAAAAAGCAAAAGTATACCAAGTACTGTATCAGGCTTCCATGGAACAATGGCTTGAAAACTCTTCAGCACCTCAAGCGTTCAACGGGACATATCCAAAGTCGTATAACAAATAAAGCCGGTAAATGCAATGCAGGCTTGTTATTCAATGCCAGTATGCGAGTCAGTGCATACAAAAATAAGCTATCTGCTTGTAGATGGAGTCAACAGTTAATTCAAATAAAGTACCTGATTCAAGAGCAAAACTTCAGAGGAACAATAGCTTGGAAACCTTCAATGACAAACCAAGCGTTCAACAGAGTATATCCAAGGTAGTTTACTCATATAAAAATCGGCAAGCGCTTTCAACTAGGTCTTCATCAGGCCATTAAACAATTTAGACTGACAAAGCACTCATATTTATAACAAAACATCACAGTAGCAACGATGTCATTTCCTGTTAAAATTTTAAACCGACAGAGCATCACAGTAATGGAAATACCATTTCCTGTTACTACTAATTCAAAGTCTAAAAACATTTTAAATAGAAAATATATATAAAAAAAGGTATATATAAAAAGATATGTAGTGATAGTTGCACGCAAAAGCTGACTGTATGTAGTTCCAAGACAAAACACTGTCATTGTACAAAAAACATATAATTGCATACACAATAAAATAAAATTACTGCTAAGAAATGTATCTAATTTATTAAAATTATTGTTAGTGAAAGCACTTATGCATTAGAAATCCATTCAAGGTGCCACAATAAATAAAAAACTACTAATATTTGTATCATGGTGTAAACTCTCATGAAGTCAGAAATTTACCATCAAACATTATCACTAAAATATATATATGAAAAGCATATATATATATTAATTTATACATCTAGTAGGAAATATCTAATATGTTAAAAATATTATTATTAAGAACAATTCAACCCACCACAGTAGATGGAAACGAACTAACATTGATGTCATGATGTAAAAGTCTCAAGAAGTCAGAAATTTACCACCAAAAGTGTCACTGAATTATATATAAAAAATGTGTAAAATGATCCACATATCTATGAGGTCATTGCCTACACTAAGTACATATATATAAAGATATATATATAAAAATATATATGTAAAAGGCCTCATAAACACTGACACTATATACACTAATGATACATCCACACAATGTGCAATAATATAGGTTAAAAATACCATAAATTGTTGTGACATGACATCATTATCTAGTAATATAATGTTACCATAGATAACCTGCTACATAATAGGATGGCAGTACATAGCAACCCAAATATTCACAAATAGCGTCATTTATAAATTGTGAGTGATGAAAAATACTCACTATTTTTGTATTTATATTTTATTTAAGTTTCCTGGCTTTAAGTATGGGTTTAATAGAGACCCTATCATTAATGCCAGGGCTGCGATCAGCTCTAAACCTAATAATCCATTTGGCTTCCATTTGTTCAGTAAGATTACTCAAGTCCCCTCTCCTTATCCCCAGTTTGTTCACATAGATAACTTGGAATAGAAACTTATGTTCTATTGATGTGTTATTTACATGTTTAGAGAGGGCATTGGATGTGCAGGATATCCTAATCTTATATATATGTTCTCTAATCCTCTCTTTAAACTTACGGTCAGTCTTGCCCACATAAAATGCTGGGCAAGATTGACATGTAGCCAGGTACACGACATGTTTAGAGTTGCATGTTGCTGACATGGTGAATGTAAAAAGCTGCCCTGTGACAGGATGTGTAAAAGTATTACATTCTTTCACATATTTACATTGGTTACATTTCTGACACCTTCTAGTAGCCCCATCTAGACTATCTGACATTATATTTCCAACTCTATTCGGACCACAGAGCATCCTATGCAGATTCAATTTGTTTCTATAAGAAAACTTGGGGGCCTCATCTATTATACTAGAAATCATAGGGTCTGTTAGTAGGACATCCCAATGTTTCCTGTAAATATCCTTGATATTATTGATGTCTTGTGTATAATGTAGAGGGATTCTGATATTATTACTAGCTTGTACTGTTCCTGAGATAGCTGACTCATCACTTTGTTTACCAAAATAGGGCTGAGTTGTACATTTATAAATATTTGTAAATATGTAAATATTTTGTAAATTACAGTTATTTTTGTACATAAATAAAGGACTCCTACTCTTTTCAATATGCACCATGGGATCTATTACATCCACCTGAGCCACCATTAGCTCAAGCAGATGGGGCCTCAGTTTAATGTTTCATTGGATGAGGATGGCACACACGCCACTGTAAAACCCTTCAGCATTACCGAATCCATAAAGACATCCTCTAAGGTAAGAAGTCAAACGGGAGCTCATATTTCTTTCTGACCAAGAGTAGAAGCAGAATCCATTTTACACAAAAAGTATACCCATTTTCTCTTATAATAACTGTGGGATGCATTATTAACTTTGCCCCAGTTCTCCCATATGCTGCTTTTAAAAAGGCTGTTTCAGGAGCCAACAGAATATGAATAACATGAAACATCTTGTGATACTATGAAACTTAGCAAGTGATAGATTAATAAAGGGACCTGTTGCCCTGTCCTATGGTCATTTAGTTCCAACAGCACAACATTCTTTCCTTGAGCCAATTTCAAATTAA